>NW_025725166.1:0-102500 GCF_021461395.2 Schistocerca americana | reverse complement strand
GATGGTGTATTGACACTGACATACTGGCGACAAAACTTGCACTATCATAAACTGATTGAATATCTCTCTGGTGCTTTCAGGTGAATGTCGGAAATGGTGCTTTCCGCAGCACCTTACAGTTCTTTTTTGCCTAGGATAGAAAGTAAAGGAGACACATACCGCATTGCACTATCTATGACTACAAAGGGTGAATGTTGGAAATGGTGCTTACGGCAGCTCCTTACAGTTCTTCACCTAGGGTTCAAAGTAAGGGAGACATGTTCAGTTGTGCGCTAACTATGTCTACAGATGGTGAAAGTTGGAAATGGTGCTCTCTGCAGCTCTTTCCTATTCTTTTTCACCTAGAATATAACGTAAAGGAGACATACCCAGCAGGGCACTAGCTATGTCCACAGATGGTGTAAGTTGGTAAGAAAGCTTTCTGCAGCTCCTTACAGTTCTTCTTCATCTAGGGTAGAAAGTATGGGATGCATAAACAGCTGTGCGCTAACTATGTCTACAGATGGTGAATGTTATAAATGGTTCTTTCTGCAAGTTCCTTACAGTCCTCCTTCATCTAGGATAGAAAGTAAGGGAGACATATACAGCTGTGCACTAACTGTGACTACAGATGGTGAATGTTGGAAAGGTGCTGTCTGCAGTTCCTTCCAGTTGTTATTCATCTAGGGTAGAAAGTAAGGGTCACATGTACAGCTGTGCGATAATTATTTCTACAGATGTTGAATGTTGGAAATGGTGCTTTCTGCAGCACCTTACAGTTGTTCTTCAACTAGAGGAAAAAGCAAGGGAGACAAGTATAGCTTTGCGCTAACTATGTCTACAGATGGTGTTTATTGTAAATGGTGCTTTCTGCAGCTCCTTACAGTCCTTCTTCATCAAGGGTAGAATGTATGGGAGACACATACAGGAGTGCGCTAACTATGACTGGAGCTGGTGAATGTTGGAAATGATGCTTTCTGATGCTACATACAGTTCTCCTTCCCCTAGGGTAGAAAGGACGGGAGACATGTACAGCTGTGCGCTAGTAATGTCTACAGATGATGAATGTTGGAAATGGTGCTTTCGGAGGCTCCTTACAGTTATTCTTCATCAAGCGTAGAAAGTAAGGGAGGCATTATCAGGTGTGCGCTAACTATGTCTACAGATGGTGAATGTTGGAAATGGTGCTTTCTGCAGCTCCCTACAGTTCTCCTTCACCGAGGGTAGAAAGTAAGGGAGACATGTACAGCTGTGCGCTAACTATGTCTACAGATGGTGAATATTGGAAATGGTGCCTTCTGTGCTCCTTACTGTACTCCCTCACCTAGGGTAGAGGGTAAGGGAGACGTGTACGGCTGTACGCTAACTATGTCTACAGATGGTGAATGTTGGAAATGGTGCTTTCTGAGGCTACTTACAGTTCTTCTTCATCAAGGGTAGAAAGTAAGCGAGACATGGTCAGATGTGCGCTAACTACGTCTACAGATGGTGAATGTTGAAAATGGTGCTTTTTGAGGCTCCTTACAGTTCTTCTTCATCAAGGGTAGAGAGTAAGGGAGACATGGTCAGATGTGCGCTAACTATGTCTACAGATGGTGAAAATTGGAAATGGTGCCTTCTGAGCTCCTTACTGTTCTCCTTACTGTTCTCCTTCCTGTTCTCCTTCCTGTTCTCCTTCACCTAGGGTGTAGAGTAAGGGAGACGTGTACAGCTGTGCGCAAACTATGTCTACAGATGGTGAATATTGGAAATGGTGCCTTCTGAGCTCCTTACTGTTCTCCTTCACCTAGGGTAGTGAGTAAGGGAGACGTGTACAGCTGTACGCTAACTATGTCTACAGATGGTGAATGTTGGACATGGTGCTTTCTGAGGCTACTTACAGTTCTTCTTCATCAAAGGTTGAAAGTAATGGAGACATGGTGAGATGTGCGCTAACTATGGCTACAGATGGTGAATGTTGGAAATGGTGCTTTCCACAGCTCCTTACAGTCCTCCATCACCGAGGGTAGAATGTAAGGGAGACATGTACAACTGTGCGCTAACTATGTCTACAGATGGTGAACGTTGGAAATGGTGCTTTCTGCAGCTCCCTACAGTTCTCCTTCACCGAGGGTAGAAAGTAAGGGAGACATGTACAGCTGTGCGCTAACTATGTCTACAGATGGTGAATATTGGAAATGGTGCCTTCTGTGCTCCTTACTGTACTCCCTCACCTAGGGTAGAGGGTAAGGGAGACGTGTACGGCTGTACGCTAACTATGTCTACAGATGGTGAATGTTGGAAATGGTGCTTTTTGAGGCTCCTTACAGTTCTTCTTCATCAAGGGTAGAGAGTAAGGGAGACATGGTCAGATTTGCGCTAACTATGTCTACAGATGGTGAATGTTGGATATAGTGCTTTCTGCAGCTCCTTAAGGTCCTCCTTCGTCTAGGGTAGAAAGGAAGGGAGCCATGTACAGCTGTGCGCTAGTAATGTCTACAGATGGTGAATGTTGGAAATGGTGCTTTCTGAGGCTCCTTACAGTTCTTGTTCATCAAGGGTAGAAAGTAAGGGAGACATGGTCAGATGTGCGCTAACTATGTCTACAGATGGTGAATGTTGGAAATGGTGCTTTCTGAGGCTCCTTACAGTTCTTCTTCATCAAGGGTAGAAAGTAAGGTAGGCAAGGTCAGGTGTGCGCTAACTATGTCTAAAGATGGCGAATGTAAGTAATGGTGTTTTCAGCAGCTCCTTACAGTTCTCCTTCATCTTGGGTAGACAGTAAGGTAGACATGTACAGCTGTGCGCTAACTATGTCTACAGATGGGGAATGTTGGAAATGGTGCTTTATGGGGATCGTTCCAGTTCTTCTTCACCAAGGGTAGATTGTAAGTGAGACATGTTCAGGTGTGCGCTATCTATGACTAGAGGTGGTGAATGTTGGAAAAGTTGCTTTCTGCAGCTCCTTACAGTTCTTCTTCATCAATGGTAGAATGTATGGGACACACATACAGGAGTGCGCGAACTATGACTGGAGCTGGTGAGTGTTGGAAATGATGCTTTCTGATACTCCATACAGTTCTCCTTCACCTAGGGTGGAAAGTAAGGGAGACATGTACAGGTTTGTGCTAACTATGTCTACAGTTGGTGAATGTAGGAAATTGTGCTTTCTGAGGCTCCTTACAGTTCTTCTTCATCAAGGATAGAAAGTAAGAGACATATGTACAAGTGTGCGCTGACTCAGTCAACAGATGGTGAATGTTGGAAAAGGTGCTTTCTGGAGCTCATTACTGTTTTCCTTTACCTAGGGTAGAAAGCAAAGGGAGTCATGTACAGCTGTGCACTAACTATCTCTACAGAACGTGAATGTTGGAAATGGTGATTTCTGCAGCTCCTCACAGTTCTTCTTCATCAAGGGTAGAAAGTAAGTGAGACATGTACTGGTGTGAGCTATCTATGTCCAGAGATGGTGAATATTCGAAATGGTGCTTTCTGCAGCGCCTTACACTTCTCCTTCACCTAGGGTAGAAAGTAAGGGATTCATGTACAGGTATACGCTAACTCTGCCAAGAGATGTCGAAAGTTGGAAATTGTGTTTTCTGCAGATGCTTACAGTTCTCCTTCACCTAGGGTAGATAGTAAGGGTGACATGTACTGGTGTGCGCTAACTATGTCTACAGATTGTGAATGTTGGAAATGGTGCTTTCTGAGGCTCCTTACAGTTCTCCTTCATCAAGGGTAGAAAATAAGGGAGACATGGTCAGATGTGCGCTAACTATGTCTAGAAATGGTGAATGTTGGAATTGGTGCTTTCCGCAGCTCCTTACAGTCCTTCACGTAGCGTACAATGTAAGGGAGACATGTACAGCTATGGGCTAATTAAATCCACAGAAGGTGAATGTTGTAAATGGTTCTTTATGCAGCTCCTTACAGCTTTTCTTCTCCTAGGGTAGAAAGTAAGGGACACATGTACAGGTGCACTCTAACAATGTGTACACATGGTGAATGTTTTAAATGGTGCTTTCTGCAGCATGTTACAGTTCTTCTTCACGCGGGGTAGAAAGTAAGAGAGATATGTACAGCAGTGCGCTGACTATGTCAACAGATGGTGAATGTTGGAAATGGTGCTCTCTGAGGCTCCTTACAGTTCGTCTTCATCAAGGGTGGAAAGTAAGGAAGACATGGTCAGATGTGCGCTAACTCTGTCTACAGATGGTGAATGTTGGAATTTGTGCTTTCTGAGGCTCCTTACAGTTCTTGTTCATCAAGGGTAGAAAGTAAGGGAGACATGGTCAGATCTGTGCTAACGATGTCTACAGATGGTGAATGTTGGAAATGGTGCTTTCCGCAGCTCCTTACAGTCTTCCTTCACCTAGGGTAGAAAGGAAGGGAGACATGTGCAGCTGTGCGCTAGTAATGTCTACAGATGGTGAATGTTGGAAATGATGCTCTCTGAGGCTCCTTACAGCTCTCCTTCATCAAGCGTAGAAAGTAAGGGAGGCAAGATCAGGTGTGCGCTAACTATGTCTAAAGATAGTGAATATAGGAAATGGAGCTTTCTGCAGCTCCCTACAGTTCTCCTTCACCAAGGGTAGAAAGTAAGGGAGACATGTACAGCTGTTCGCTAACTATGTCTACAGATGGTGAATATTGGAAATGGTGCCTTCTGAGCTCCTTACTGTTCTCCTTCACCTAGGGTAGTGAGTAAGGTAGACGTGTACAACTGTACGCTAACTATGTCTACAGATGGTGAATGTTGGAAATGGTGCTTTCTGAGGCTCCTTACAGTTCTTGTTCATCAAGGGTAGAAAGTAAGGAAAACATGGTCAGATGTGCGCTAACTGTGTCTACAGATGGTGAATGTTGGAAATGGTGCCTTCTCAGCTCCTTACTGTTCTCCTTCACCTAGGGTAGTGAGTAAGGTAGACGTGCACAGCTGTACGCTAACTATGTCTACAGATGGTGACTGTTGGAAATGGTGCTTTCTGAGGCTCCTTACAGTTCTTGTTCATCAAGGGTAGAAAGTAAGGGAGACATGGTCAGATGTGCGCTAACTGTGTCTACAGATGGTGAATGTTGGAAATGATGCTTTCTGATGCTCCTTACAGTTCTTGTTCATCAAGGGTAGAAAGTAAGGGAGACATGGTCAGATGTGCGCTAACTGTGTCTACAGATGGTGAATGTTGGAAATGGTGCCTTCTGAGCTCCTTACTGTTCTCCTTCACCTAGGGTAGTGAGTGAGGTAGACGTTTACAGCTGTACGCTAACTATGTCTACAGACAGTGAATGTTGGAAATGGTGCTTTTTGAGGCTCCTTACAGTTCTTGTTCATCAAGGGTAGAAAGTAAGGGAGACATGGTCAGATGTGCGCTAACTGTGTCTGCAGATGGTGAATGTTGGAAATGGTGCTTTTTGAGGCTCCTGACAGTTCTTGTTCATCAAGGAAAGAAAGTAAGGGAGACATGGTCAGATGTGCGCTAACTGTGTCTACAGATGGTGAATGTTGGAAACGGTGCTTTCTGAGGCTCCATACAGTTCTTGTTCATCAAGGGTAGAAAGTAAGGGAGACATGGTCAGATGTGCGCTAACTGTGTCTACAGATGGTGAATGTTGGAAATGGTGCTTTCTGAGGCTCCTTACAGTTCTTGTTCATCAAGGGTAGAAAGTAAGGGAGACATGGTCAGATGTGCGGTAACTGCGTCTACAGATAGTGAATGTTGGAAATGGTGCTTTCTGAGGCACCTTACAGTTCTTGTTCATCAAGGGTAGAAAGTAAGGGAGACATGGTCAGATGTGTGCTAACTGCGTCTACAGATAGTGAATGTTGGAAATAATGCTTTCTGAGGCTCCTTACAGTTGCTGTTCATCAAGGGTACAAAGTAAGCGAGACATGGTCAGCTGTGCGCTAACTGTGTCTACAGATGGTGAATGTTGGAAATGGTGCCTTCTGAGTTCCTTACTGTGTTCCTTCACCTAGGGTAGTGAGTAAGGTAGACGTGTACAGCTGTACGCTAACTATGTCTACAGACAGTGAATGTTGGAAATGGTGCTTTCTGAGGCTCCTTTTAGTTCTTGTTCATCAAGGGTAGGAAGTAAGGGAGACATGGTCAGATGTGCGCTAACTGTGTCTACAGATGGTGAATGTTGGAAATGGTGCTTTCTGAGGCTCCTTACAGTTCTTGCTCATCAAGGGTAGAAAGTAAGGGAGACATGGTCAGATGTGCGCTAACTGTGTCTACAGATGGTGAATGTTGGAAATGGTGCTTTCTGAGGCTCCTTACAGTTCTTGTTCATCAAGGGTAGAAAGTAAGGGAGACATGGTCAGATGTGCGCTAACTGTGTCTACAGATGGTGAATGTTGGAAATGGTGCTTTCTGAGGCTCCTTACAGTTCTTGTTCATCAAGGGTAGAAAGTAAGGGAGACATGGTCAGATGTGCGCTAACTGTGTCTACAGATAGTGAATGTTGGAAATGGTGCTTTCTGAGGCTCCCTACAGTTCTTGTTCATCAAGGGTAGAAAGTAAGGGAGACATGGTCAGATGTGCGTTAACTGTGTCTACAGATGGTGAATGTTGGAAATGGTGCTTTCTGAGGCTCCTTACAGTTCCTGTTCATCAAGGGTAGAAAGTAAGGGAGACATGGTGAGATGTGCGCTAACTGTGTCTACAGATGGTGAATGTTGGAAATGGTGCTTTCTGAGGCTCCTTACAGTTCTTGTTCATCAAGGGTAGAAAGTAAGGGAGACATGGTCAGATGTGCGCTAACTGTGTCTACAGATGGTGCTTTCTGAGGCTCCTTACAGTTCTTGTTCATCAAGGAAAGAAAGTAAGGGAGACATGGTCAGATGTGCGCTAACTGTGTCTACAGATGGTGAATGTTGGAAATGGTGCTTTCTGAGGCTCCTTACAGTTCTTGTTCATCAAGGGTAGAAAGTAAGGGAGACATGGTCAGATGTGCGCTAACTGTGTCTACAGATAGTGAATGTTGGAAATGGTGTTTTCTGAGGCTCCTTACAGTTCTTGTTCATCAAGGGTAGAAAGTAAGGGAGACATGGTCAGATGTGCGTTAACTGTGTCTACAGATGGTGAATGTTGGAAATGGTGCTTTCTGAGGCTCCTTACAGTTCTTGTTCATCAAGGGTAGAAAGTAAGGGAGACATGGTCAGATGTGCGCTAACTGTCTCTACAGATGGTGAATGTTGGAAATGGTGCTTTCTGAGGCTCCTTACAGTTCTTGTTCATCAAGGGTAGAAAGTAAGGGAGACATGGTCAGATGTGCGCTAACTGTGTCTACAGATAGTGATTTGTTGGAAATGGTGCTTTCTGAGGCTCCTTACAGTTCTTGTTCATCAAGGGTAGAAAGTAAGGGAGACATGGTCAGATGTGCGCTAACTGTGTCTACAGTTGGTGAATGTTGGAAATGGTGCTTTCTGAGGCTCCTTACAGTTCTTGTTCATCAAGGGTAGAAAGTAAGGGAGACATGGTCAGATGTGCGCTAACTGTGTCTACAGATGGTGAATGTTGGAAATGGTGCCTTCTGAGCTCCTTACTGTTCTCCTTCACCTAGGGTAGTGAGTAAGGTAGACGTGTGCAGCTGTACGCTAACTATGTCTACAGATGGTGAATGTTGGAAATGGTGCTTTCTGAGGCTCCTTACAGTTCTTGTTCATCAAGGGTAGAAAGTAAGGGAGACATGGTCAGATGTGCGCTAACTGTGCCTACAGATAGTGAATGTTGGAAATGGTGCTTTCTGAGGCTCCTTACAGTTCTTGTTCATCAAGGGTAGAAAGTAAGGGAGACATGGTCAGATGTGCGCTAATTGTGTCTACAGATGGTGAATGTTGGAAATGGTGTTTTCTGAGGCTCCTTACAGTTCTTGTTCATCAAGGGTAGAAACTAAGGGAGACATGGTGAGATGTGCGCTAACTGTGTCTACAGATGGTGAATGTTGGAAATGGTGCTTTCTGAGGCTCCTTACAGTTCTTGTTCATCAAGGGTAGAAAGTAAGGGAGACATGGTCAGATGTGCGCTAACTGTGACTACAGATAGTGAATGTTGGAAATGGTGCTTTCTGAGGCTCCTTACAGTTCTTGTTCATCAAGGGTAGAAAGTAAGGGAGACATGGTCAGATGTGCGTTAACTGTGTCTACAGATGGTGAATGTTGGAAATGGTGCTTTCTGAGGCTACTTACAGTTCTTGTTCATCAAGGGTAGAAAGTAAGGGAGACATGGTCAGATGTGCGCTAACTGTGTCTACAGATGGTGAATGTTGGAAATGGTGCTTTCTGAGGCTCCTTACAGTTCTTGTTCATCAAGGGTAGAAAGTAAGGGAGACATGGTCAGATGTGCGCTAACTGTGTCTACAGATGGTGAATGTTGGAAATGGTGCTTTCTGAGGCTCCTTACAGTTATTGTCCATCAAGAGTAGAAAGTAAGGGAGACATGGTCAGATGTACGCTAACTGTGTCTACAGATGGTGAATGTTGGAAATGGTGCCTTCTGAGCTCCTTACTGTTCTCCTTCACCTGGGGTAGTGAGTAAGGTAGACGTGTACAGCTGTACGCTAAATATGTCTACAGATGGTGAATGTTGGAAATGGTGATTTCTGAGGCTCCTTACAGTTCTTGTTCATCAAGGGTAGAAAGTAAGGGAGACATGGTCAGATGTGCGCTAACTGTGTCTACAGATGGTGAATGTTGGAAATGGTGCTTTCTGAGGCTCCTTACAGTTCTTGTTCATCAAGGGTAGTAAGTAAGGGAGACATGGTCAGATGTGCGTTAACTGTGTCTACAGATGGTGAATGTTGGAAATGGTGCTTTCTGAGGCTCATTACAGTTCTTAATCATCAAGGGTAGAAAGTAAGGGAGACAAGGTCAGATGTGCGCTAACTGTGTCTACAGATTGTGAATGTTGGAAATGGTGCCTTCTGAGCTCCTTACTGTTCTCCTTCACCTAGGGTAGTGAGTAAGGTAGACGTGTACAGCTGTACGCTAACTATGCCTACAGATGGTGAATGTTGGAAATGGTGCTTTCTGAGGCTCCTTACAGTTCTTGTTCATCAAGGGTAGAAAGTAAGGGAGACATGGTCAGATGTGCGCTAACTGTGTCTACAGATGGTGAATGTTGGAAATGGTGCTTTCTGAGGCTCCTTACAGTTCTTGTTCATCAAGGGTAGAAAGTAAGGGAGACATGGTCAGATGTGCGCTAACTGTGTCTACAGATGGTGAATGTTGGAAATGGTGCTTTCTGAGGCTCCTTACAGTTCTTGTTCATCAAGGGTAGAAAGTAAGGGAGACATGGTCAGATGTGCGCTAACTGTGTCTACAGATGGTGAATGTTGGAAATGGTGCTTTCTGAGGCTCCTTACAGTTCTTGTTCATCAAGGGTAGAAAGTAAGGGAGACATGGTCAGATGTGCGCTAACTGTGTCTACAGATGGTGAATGTTGGAAATGGTGCCTTCTGAGCTCCTTACTGTTCTCCTTCACCTAGGGTAGTGAGTAAGGTAGACGTGTACAGCTGTACGCTAACTATGTCTACAGATGGTGAATGTTGGAAATGGTGCTTTCTGAGGCTCCTTACAGTTCTTGTACATCAAGGGTAGAAAGTGAGGGAGACATGGTCAGATGTGCGCTAACTGTGTCTACAGATGGTGAATGTTGGAAATGGTGCTTTCTGAGGCTCCTTACAGTTCTTGTTCATCAAGGGTAGAAAGTAAGGGAGACATGGTCAGATGTGCGCTAACTGTGTCTACAGATGGTGTATGTTAGAAATGGTGCCTTCTGAGCTCCTTACTGTTCTCCTTCACCTAGGGTAGTGAGTAAGGTAGACATGTGCAGCTGTACGCTAACTATGCTTACAGATGGTGAATGTTGGAAATGGTGCTTTCTGAGGCTCCTAACAGTTCTTGTTCAACAAGGGTAGAAAGTAAGGGAGACATGGTCAGATGTGCGCTAACTGTGTCTACAGATAGTGAATGTTGGAAATGGTGCTTTCTGAGGCTCCTTACAGTTCTTGTTCATCAAGGGTAGAAAGTAAGGGAGACATGGTCAGATGTGCGCTAACTGTGTCTACAGATGGTGAATGTTGGAAATGGTGCTTTCTGAGGCTCCTTACAGTTCTTGTTCATCAAGGGTAGAAAGTAAGGGAGACATGGTCAGATGTGCGCTAACTGTGTCTACAGATGGACAATGTTGGAAATGGTGCTTTCTGAGGCTCCTTACAGTTCTTGTTCATCAAGGGTAGAAAGTAAGGGAGACATGGTCAGATGTGCGCTAACTGTGTCTACAGACGGTGAATGTTGGAAATGGTGCCTTCTGAGCTCCTTACTGTTCTCCTTCACCTAGGGTAGTGAGTAAGGTAGACGTGTACAGCTGTACGCTAACTATGTCTACAGATGGTGAATGTTGGAAATGGTCCTTTCTGAGGCTACTTACAGTTCTTGTTCGTCAAGGGCAGAAAGTAAGGGAGACATGGTCGGATGTGCGCTAACTGTGTCTACAGATAGTGAATGTTGGGAATGGTGATTTCTGAGGCTCCTTACAGTTCTTGTTCATCAAGGGTAAAAAGTGAGGGAGACATGGTCAGATGTGCGCTAACTGTGTCTACAGATGGTGAATGTTGGAAAATGTGCTTTCTGAGGCTCCTTACAGTTATTGTTCATCAAGGGTAGAAAGTAAGGGAGACATGGTCAGATGTGCGCTAACTGTGTCTAGAGATGGTGAATGTTGGAAATGGTGCCTTCTGAGCTCCTTACTGTTCTCCTTCACCTAGGGTAGTGAGTAAGGTAGACGTGTACAGCTGTACGGTAACTATGTCTACAGATGGTGAATGTTGGAAATGGTGCTTTCTGAGGCTCCTTACAGTTCTTGTTCATCAAGGGTAGAAAGTAAGGGAGACATGGTCAGATGTGCGCTAACTGTGTCTACAGATGGTGAATGTTGGAAATGGTGCTTTCTGAGGCTCCTTACAGTTCTAGTTCATCAAGGGTAGAAAGTAAGGAAGACATGGTCAGATGTGCGCTAACTGTGTCTACAGATGGTGAATGTTGGAAATGGTGCTTTCTGAGGCTCCTTACAGTTCTTGTTCATCAAGGGTAGAAAGTAAGGGAGACATGGTCAGATGTGCGCTAACTGTGTCTACAGATGGTGAATGTTGGAAATGGTGCTTTCTGAGGCTCCTTACAGTTCTTGTTCATCAAGGGTAGAAAGTAAGGGAGACATGGTCAGATGTGCGCTAACTGTGTCTACAGATGGTGAATGTTAGAAATGGTGCCTTCTGAGCTCCTTACTGTTCTCCTTCACCTAGGGTAGTGAGTAAGGTAGACATGTGCAGCTGTACGCTAACTATGCTTACAGATGGTGAATGTTGGAAATGGTGCTTTCTGAGGCTCCTAACAGTTCTTGTTCATCAAGGGTAGAAAGTAAGGGAGACATGGTCAGATGTGCGCTAACTGTGTCTACAGATAGTGAATGTTGGAAATGGTGCTTTCTGAGGCTCCTTACAGTTCTTGTTCATCAAGGGTAGAAAGTAAGGGAGACATGGTCAGATGTGCGCTAACTGTGTCTACAGATGATGAATGTTGGAAATGGTGCTTTCTGAGGCTCCTTACAGTTCTTGTTCATCAAGGGTAGAAAGTAAGGGAGACATGGTCAGATGTGCGCTAACTGTGTCTACAGATGGACAATGTTGGAAATGGTGCTTTCTGAGGCTCCTTACAGTTCTTGTTCATCAAGGGTAGAAAGTAAGGGAGACATGGTCAGATGTGCGCTAACTGTGTCTACAGATGGTGAATGTTGGAAATGGTGCCTTCTGAGCTCCTTACTGTTCTCCTTCACCTAGGGTAGTGAGTAAGGTAGACGTGTACAGCTGTACGCTAACTATGTCTACAGATGGTGAATGTTGGAAATGGTCCTTTCTGAGGCTACTTACAGTTCTTGTTCGTCAAGGGCAGAAAGTAAGGGAGACATGGTCGGATGTGCGCTAACTGTGTCTACAGATAGTGAATGTTGGGAATGGTGATTTCTGAGGCTCCTTACAGTTCTTGTTCATCAAGGGTAAAAAGTGAGGGAGACATGGTCAGATGTGCGCTAACTGTGTCTACAGATGGTGAATGTTGGAAAATGTGCTTTCTGAGGCTCCTTACAGTTATTGTTCATCAAGGGTAGAAAGTAAGGGAGACATGGTCAGATGTGCGCTAACTGTGTCTAGAGATGGTGAATGTTGGAAATGGTGCCTTCTGAGCTCCTTACTGTTCTCCTTCACCTGGGGTAGTGAGTAAGGTAGACGTGTACAGCTGTACGGTAACTATGTCTACAGATGGTGAATGTTGGAAATGGTGCTTTCTGAGGCTCCTTACAGTTCTTGTTCATCAAGGGTAGAAAGTAAGGGAGACATGGTCAGATGTGCGCTAACTGTGTCTACAGATGGTGAATGTTGGAAATGGTGCTTTCTGAGGCTCCTTACAGTTCTAGTTCATCAAGGGTAGAAAGTAAGGAAGACATGGTCAGATGTGCGCTAACTGTGTCTACAGATGGTAAATGTTGGAAATGGTGCTTTCTGAGGCTCCTTACAGTTCTTGTTCATCAAGGGTAGAAAGTAAGGGAGACATGGTCAGATGTGCGCTAACTGTGTCTACAGATGGTGAATGTTGGAAATGGTGCTTTCTGAGGCTCCTTACAGTTCTTGTTCATCAAGGGTAGAAAGTAAGGGAGACATGGTCAGATGTGCGCTAACTGTGTCTACAGATGGTGAATGTTGGAAATGGTGCTTTCTGAGGCTCCTTACAGTTCTTGTTCATCAAGGGTAGAAAGTAAGGGAGACATGGTCAGATGTGCGCTAACTGTGTCTACAGATGGTGAATGTTGGAAATGGTGCTTTCTGAGGCTCCTTACAGTTCTTGTTCATCAAGGGTAGAAAGTAAGGGAGACATGGTCAGATGTGCGCTAACTGTGTCTACAGATGGTGAATGTTGGAAATGGTGCCTTCTGAGCTCCTTACTGTTCTCCTTCACCTAGGGTAGTGAGTAAGGTAGATGTGTACAGCTGTACGCTAACTATGTCTACAGATGGTGAATGTTGGAAATGGTGCTTTCTGAGGCTCCTTACAGTTCTTGTACATCAAGGGTAGAAAGTGAGGGAGACATGGTCAGATGTGCGCTAACTGTGTCTACAGATGGTGAATGTTGGAAATGGTGCTTTCTGAGGCTCCTTACAGTTCTTGTTCATCAAGGGTAGAAAGTAAGGGAGACATGGTCAGATGTGCGCTAACTGTGACTACAGATGGTGAATGTTAGAAATGGTGCCTTCTGAGCTCCTTACTGTTCTCCTTACCTAGGGTAGTGAGTAAGGTAGACGTGTACAGCTGTACGCTAAATATGTCTACAGATGGTGAATGTTGGAAATGGTGATTTCTGAGGCTCCTTACAGTTCTTGTTCATCAAGGGTAGAAAGTAAGGGAGACATGGTCAGATGTGCGCTAACTGTGTCTACAGATGGTGAATGTTGGAAATGGTGCTTTCTGAGGCTCCTTACAGTTCTTGTTCATCAAGGGTAGAAAGTTAGGGAGACATGGTCAGATGTGCGCTAACTGTGTCTACAGATGGTGAATGTTGGAAATGGTGCTTTCTGAGGCTCATTACAGTTCTTAATCATCAAGGGTAGAAAGTAAGGGAGACATGGTCAGATGTGCGCTAACTGTGTCTACAGATTGTGAATGTTGGAAATGGTGCCTTCTGAGCTCCTTACTGTTCTCCTTCACCTAGGGTAGTGAGTAAGGTAGACGTGTACAGCTGTACGCTAACTATGCCTACAGATGGTGAATGTTGGAAATGGTGCTTTCTGAGGCTCCTTACAGTTCTTGTTCATCAAGGGTAGAAAGTAAGGGAGACATGGTCAGATGTGCGCTAACTGTGTCTACAGATGGTGAATGTTGGAAATGGTGCTTTCTGAGGCTCCTTACAGTTCTTGTTCATCAAGGGTAGAAAGTAAGGGAGACATGGTCAGATGTGCGCTAACTGTGTCTACAGATGGTGAATGTTGGAAATGGTGCTTTCTGAGGCTCCTTACAGTTCTTGTTCATCAAGGGTAGAAAGTAAGGGAGACATGGTCAGATGTGCGCTAACTGTGTCTACAGATGGTGAATGTTGGAAATGGTGCTTTCTGAGGCTCCTTACAGTTCTTGTTCATCAAGGGTAGAAAGTAAGGGAGACATGGTCAGATGTGCGCTAACTGTGTCTACAGATGGTGAATGTTGGAAATGGTGCCTTCTGAGCTCCTTACTGTTCTCCTTCACCTAGGGTAGTGAGTAAGGTAGACGTGTACAGCTGTACGCTAACTATGTCTACAGATGGTGAATGTTGGAAATGGTGCTTTCTGAGGCTCCTTACAGTTCTTGTACATCAAGGGTAGAAAGTGAGGGAGACATGGTCAGATGTGCGCTAACTGTGTCTACAGATGGTGAATGTTGGAAATGGTGCTTTCTGAGGCTCCTTACAGTTCTTGTTCATCAAGGGTAGAAAGTAAGGGAGACATGGTCAGATGTGCGCTAACTGTGTCTACAGATGGTGAATGTTAGAAATGGTGCCTTCTGAGCTCCTTACTGTTCTCCTTCACCTAGGGTAGTGAGTAAGGTAGACATGTGCAGCTGTACGCTAACTATGTTTACAGATGGTGAATGTTGGAAATGGTGCTTTCTGAGGCTCCTAACAGTTCTTGTTCATCAAGGGTAGAAAGTAAGGGAGACATGGTCAGATGTGCGCTAACTGTGTCTACAGATGGTGAATGTTGGAAATGGTGCTTTCTGAGGCTCCTTACAGTTCTTGTTCATCAAGGGTAGAAAGTGAGGGAGACATGGTCAGATGTGCGCTAACTGTGTCTACAGATGGTGAATGTTGGAAATGGTGCTTTCTGAGGCTCCTTACAGTTCTTGTTCATCAAGGGTAGAAAGTAAGGGAGACATGGTCAGATGTGCGCTAACTGTGTCTACAGATGGTGAATGTTGGAAATGGTGCCTTCTGAGCTCCTTACTGTTCTCCTTCACCTAGGGTAGTGAGTAAGGTAGACGTGTACAGCTGTACGCTAACTATGTCTACAGATGGTGAATGTTGGAAATGGTGCTTTCTGAGGCTCCTTACAGTTCTTGTACATCAAGGGTAGAAAGTGAGGGAGACATGGTCAGATGTGCGCTAACTGTGTCTACAGATGGTGAATGTTGGAAATGGTGCTTTCTGAGGCTCCTTACAGTTCTAGTTCATCAAGGGTAGAAAGTAAGGAAGACATGGTCAGATGTGCGCTAACTGTGTCTACAGATGGTGAATGTTGGAAATGGTGCTTTCTGAGGCTCCTTACAGTTCTTGTTCATCAAGGGTAGAAAGTAAGGGAGACATGGTCAGAAGTGCGCTAACTGTGTGTACAGATGGTGAATGTTGGAAGTGGTGCTTCCTGAGGCTCCTTACAGTTCTTGTTCATCAAGGGTAGAAAGTAAGGGAGACATGGTCAGATGTTCGCTAACTGTGTCTACAGATAGTGAATGTTGGAAATGGTGCTTTCTGAGGCTCCTTACTGTTCTTGTTCATCAAGGGTAGAAAGTAAGGGAGACATGGTCAGATGTGCGCTAACTGTGTCTACAGGTGGTGAATGTTGGAAATGGTGCTTTCTGAGGCTCCTTACAGTTCTTGTTCATCAAGGGTAGAAAGTAAGGGAGACATGGTCAGATGTGCGCTAACTGTGTCTACAGATGGTGAATGTTGGAAATGGTGCTTTCTGAGGCTCCTTACAGTTCTTGTTCATCAAGGGTAGAAAGTAAGGGAGACATGGTCAGATGTGCGCTAACTGTGTCTACAGATGGTGAATGTTGGAAATGGTGCCTTCTGAGCTCCTTACTGTTCTCCATCACCTAAGGTAGTGAGTAAGGTAGACCTGTACAGCTGTACGCTAACTATGTCTACAGATGGTGAATGTTGGAAATGGTGCTTTCTGAGGCTCCTTACAGTTCTTGTTCATCAAGGGTAGAAAGTAAGGGAGACATGGTCAGAAGTGCGCTAACTGTGTCTACAGATGGTGAATGTTGGAAATGGTGCTTTCTGAGGCTCCTTACAGTTCTTGTTCATCAAGGGTAGAAAGTAAGGGAGACATGGTCAGATGTGCGCTAACTGTGTCTACAGATGGTGAATGTTGGAAATGGTGCTTTCTGAGGCTCCTTACAGTTCTTGTTCATCAAGGGTAGAAAGTAAGGGAGACATGGTCAGATGTGCGCTAACTGTGTCTACAGATGGTGAATGTTGAAAATGGTGCTTTTTGAGGCTCCTTACAGTTCTTGTTCATCAAGGGTAGAAAGTAAGGGAGACATGGTCAGATGTGCGCTAACTGTGTCTGCAGATAGTGAATGTTGGAAATGGTGCTTTCTGAGGCTCCTTACAGTTCTTGTTCATCAAGGGTAGAAAGTAAGGGAGACATGGTCAGATGTGCGCTAACTGTGTCTACAGATGGTGAATGTTGGAAATGGTGCTTTCTGAGGCTCCTTACAGTTTTTGTTCATCAAGGGTAGAAAGTAAGGGAGACATGTTCAGAAGTGCGCTAACTGTGTCTACAGATGGTGAATGTTGGAAATGGTGCTTTCTGAGGCTCCTTACAGTTCTTGTTCATCAAGGGTAGAAAGTAAGGGAGACATGGTCAGATGTGCGCTAACTGTGTCTACAGATAGTGAATGTTGGAAATGGTGCTTTCTGAGGCTCCTTACAGTTCTTGTTCATCAAGGGTAGAAAGTAAGGGAGTCATGGTCAGATGTGCGCTAACTGTGTCTACAGGTGGTGAATGTTGGAAATGGTGCTTTCTGAGGCTCCTTACAGTTCTTGTTCATCAAGGGTAGAAAGTAAGGGAGACATGGTCAGATGTGCGCTAACTGTGTCTACAGATGGTGAATGTTGGAAATGGTGCTTTCTGAGGCTCCTTACAGTTCTTGTTCATCAAGGGTAGAAAGTAAGGGAGACATGGTCAGATGTGCGCTAACTATGTCTACAGATGGTGAATGTTGGAAATGGTGCTTTCTGAGGCTCCTTACAGTTCTTGTTCATCAAGGGTAGAAAGTAAGGGAGACATGGTCAGATGTGCGCTAACTGTGTCTACAGATAGTGAATGTTGGAAATGGTGCTTTCTGAGGCTCCTTACAGTTCTTGTTCATCAAGGGTAGAAAGTAAGGGAGACATGGTCAGATGGGCGCTAACTGTGTCTACAGATGGTGAATGTTGGAAATGGTGCCTTCTGAGCTCCTTACTGTTCTCCTTCACCTAGGGTAGTGAGTAAGGTAGACGTGTACAGCTGTACGGTAACTATGTCTACAGATGGTGAATGTTGGAAATGGTGCTTTCTGAGGCTCCTTACAGTTCTTGTTCATCAAGGGTAGAAAGTCAGGGAGACATGGTCAGATGTGCGCTAACTGTGTCTACAGGTGGTGAATGTTGGAAATGGTGCCTTCTGAGCTCCTTACTGTTCTCCTTCACCTAGGGTAGTGAGTAAGGTAGACGTGTACAGCTGTACGCTAACTATGTCTACAGATGGTGAATGTTGGAAATGGTGCTTTCTGAGGCTCCTTACAGTTCTTGTTCATCAAGGGTAGAAAGTAAGGGAGACATGGTCAGATGTGCGCTAACTGTGTCTACAGATAGTGAATGTTGGAAATGGTGCTTTCTGAGGCTCCTTACAGTTCTTGTTCATCAAGGGTAGAAAGTAAGGGAGACATCGTCAGATGTGCGCTAACTGTGTCTACAGATGGTGAATGTTGGAAATGGTGCTTTCTGAGGCTCCTTACAGTTCTTGTTCATCAAGGGTAGAAAGTAAGGGAGACATGGTCAGATGTGCGCTAACTGTGTCAACAGATGGTGAATGTTGGAAATGGTGCTTTCTGAGGCTCCTTACAGTTCTTGTTCATCAAGGGTAGAAAGTAAGGGAGACATGGTCAGAAGTGCGCTAACTGTGTCTACAGATGGTGAATGTTGGAAATGGTGCTTTCTGAGGCTCCTTACAGTTCTTGTTCATCAAGGGTAGAAAGTAAGGGAGACATGGTCAGATGTGCGCTAACTGTGTCTACAGATGGTGAATGTTGGAAATGGTGCCTTCTGAGCTCCTTACTGTTCTCCTTCACCTAGGGTAGTGAGTAAGGTAGACGTGCACAGCTGTACGCTAACTATGTCTACAGATGGTGAATGTTGGAAATGGTGCTTTCTGAGGCTCCTTACAGTTCTTGTTCATGAAGGGTAGAAAGTAAGGGAGACATGGTCAGATGTGCGCTAACTGTGTCTACAGATGGTGAATGTTGGAAATGGTGCCTTCTGAGCTCCTTACTGTTCTCCTTCACCTAGGGTAGTGAGTAAGGTAGACGTGTACAGCTGTACGCTAACTATGTCTACAGATGGTGAATGTTGGAAATGGTGCTTTTGAGGCTCCTTACAGTTCTTGTTCATCAAGGGTAGAAAGTAAGGGAGACATGGTCAGATGTGCGCTAACTGTGTCTACAGATGGTGAATGTTGGAAATGGTGCTCTCTGAGGCTCCTTACAGTTCTTGTTCATCAAGGGTAGAAAGTAAGGGAGACATGGTCAGATGTGCGCTAACTGTGTCTACAGATAGTGAATGTTGGAAATGGTGCTTTCTGAGGCTCCTTACAGTTCTTGTTCAACCAGGGTAGAAAGTAAGGGAGACATGGTCAGATGTGCGCTAACTGTGTCAACAGATGGTGAATGTTGGAAATGGTGCTTTCTGAGGCTCCTTACAGTTCTTGTTCATCAAAGGTAGAAAGTAAGGGAGACATGGTCAGATGTGCGCTAACTGTGTCTACAGATGGTGAATGTTGGAAATGGTGCTTTCTGAGGCTCCTTACAGTTCTTGTTCATCAAGTGTAGAAAGTAAGGGAGACATGGTCAGATGTGCGCTAACTGTGTCTACAGATGGTGAATGTTGGAAATGGTGCTTTTTGAGGCTCCTTACAGCTCTTGTTCATCAAGGGTAGAAAGTAAGGGAGACATAGTCAGATGTGCGCTAACTGTGTCTACAGATAGTGAATGTTGGAAATGGTGCTTTCTGAGGCTCCTTACAGTTCTTGTTCATCAAGGGTGGAAAGTAAGGGAGACATGGTCAGATGTGCGCTAACTGTGTCTACAGATGGTGAATGTTGGAAATGGTGCCTTCTGAGCTCCTTACTGTTCTCCTTCACCTAGGGTAGTGAGTAAGGTAGACGTGTACAGCTGTACGCTAACTATGTCTAAGATGGTGAATGTTGGAAATGGTGCTTTTGAGGCTCCTTACAGTTCTTGTTCATCAAGGGTAGAAAGTAAGGGAGACATGGTCAGATGTGCGCTAACTGTGTCTACAGATAGTGAATGTTGGAATTGGTGCTTTCTGAGGCTCCTTACAGTTCTTGTTCATCAAGGGTAGAAAGTAAGGGAGACATGGTCAGATGTGCGCTAACTGTGTCTACAGATAGTGAATGTTGGAAATGGTGCTTTCTGAGGCTCCATACAGTTCTTGTTCATCAAGGGTAGAAAGTAAGGGAGACATGGTCAGATGTGCGCTAACTGTGTCTACAGATGGTGAATGTTGGAAATGGTGCCTTCTGAGCTCCTTACTGTTCTCCTTCACCTAGGGTAGTGAGTAAGGTAGACGTGAACAGCTGTACGCTAACTAGGTCTACAGATGGTGAATGTTGGAAATGGTGCTTTCTGAGGCTCCTTACAGTTCTTCTTCATCGAGGGTAGAAAGTAGGGGAGACATGGTCAGATGTGCGCTAACTGTGTCTACAGATGGTGAATGTTGGAAATGGTGCTTTCTGAGGCTCCTTACAGTTCTTGTTCATCAAAGGTAGAAAGTAAGGGAGACATGGTCAGATGTGCGCTAACTGTGTCTACAGATGGTGAATGTTGGAAATGGTGCTTTCTGAGGCTCCTTACAGTTCTTGTTCATCAAGGGTAGAAAGTAAGGGAGGCATGGTCAGATGTGCGCTAACTGTCTACAGATGGTGAATGTTGGAAATGGTGCTTTCTGTGGCTCCTTACAGTTCTTGTTCATCAAGGGTAGAAAGTAAGGGAGACATGGTCAGATGTGCGCTAACTGTGTCTACTGATGGTGAATGTTGGAAATGGTGCTTTCTGAGGCTCCTTACAGTTCTTGTTCATCAAGGGTAGAAAGTAAGGGAGACATTGTCAGATGTGCGCTAACTGTGTCTACAGATGGTGAATGTTGGAAATGGTGCTTTCTGAGGCTCCTTACAGTTCTTGTTCATCAAGCGTAGAAAGTAAGGGAGACATGGTCAGACGTGCGCTAACTGTGTCTACAGATGGTGAATGTTGGAAATGGTGCCTTCTGAGCTCCTTACTGTTCTCCTTCACCTAGGGTAGTGAGTAAGGTAGACGTGTACAGCTGTACGCTAACTATGTCTACAGATGGTGAATGTTGGAAATGGTGCTTTCTATGGCTCCTTACAGTTCTTGTTCATCAAGGGTAGAAAGTAAGGGAGACATGGTCAGATGTGCGCTAACTGTGTCTACAGATGGTGAATGTTGGAAAAGGTGCTTTCTGAGGCTCCTTACAGTTCTTGTTCATCAAGGGTAGAAAGTAAGGGAGACATGGTCAGATGTGCGCTAACTGTGTCTACAGATGGTGAATGTTGGAAATGGTGCTTTCTGAGGCTCATTACAGTTCTTGTTCATCAAGGGTAGAAAGTAAGGGAGACATTGTCAGATGTGCGCTAACTGTGTCTACAGATGGTGAATGTTGGAAATGGTGCCTTCTGAGCTCCTTACTGTTCTCCTTCACCTAGGGTAGTGAGTAAGGTAGACGTGTACAGCTGTACGCTAACTATGTCTACAGATGGTGAATGTTGGAAATGGTGCTTTCTGAGGCTCCTTACAGTTCTTGTTCATCAAGGGTAGAAAGTAAGGGAGACATGGTCAGATGTGCGCTAACTGTGTCTACAGATGGTGAATGTTGGAAATGGTGCTTTCTGAGGCTCCTTACAGTTCTTGTTCATCAAGGGTAGAAAGTAAGGGAGACATGGTCAGATGTGCGCTAACTGTGTCTACAGATGGTGAATGTTGGAAATGGTGCTTTCTGAGGCTCCTTACAGTTCTTGTTCATCAAGGGTAGAAAGTAAGGGACACATGGTCAGATGTGAGCGAACTGTGTCTACAGATGGTGAATGTTGGAAATGGTGCCTTCTGAGCTCCTTACTGTTGTCCTTCACCTAGGGTAGTGAGTAAGGTAGACGTGTACAGCTGTACGCTAACTATGTCTACAGATGGTGAATGTTGGAAATGGTGCTTTCTGAGGCTCCTTACAGTTCTTGTTCATTAAGGGTAGACAGTAAGGGAGACATGGTCAGATGTGCGCTAACTGTGTCTACAGATGGTGAATGTTGGAAATGGTGCTTTCTGAGGCTCCTTACAGTTCTTGTTCATCAAGGGTAGAAAGTAAGGGAGACATGGTCAGATGTGCGCTAACTGTGTCTACAGATGGTGAATGTTGGAAATTGTGCTTTCTGACGCTCCTTACAGTTCTTGTTCATCAAGGGTAGAAAGTAAGGGAGACATGGTCAGATGTGCGCTAACTGTCTCTACAGATGGTGAATGTTGGAAATGGTGCTTTCTGAGGCTCCTTAGAGTTCTTGTTCATCAAGGGTAGAAAGTAAGGTAGACATGGCCAGATGTGCGCTAACTGTGTCTACAGTAGGTGAATGTTGGAAATGGTGCTTTCTGAGGCTCCTTACAGTCCTCGTTCATCAAGGGTAGAAAGTAAGGGGGACATGGTCAGATGTGTGCTAACTGTGTCTACAGATGGTGAATGTTGGAAATGGTGCTTTCTGAGGCTCCTTACAGTTCTTGTTCATCAAGAGTAGAAAGTAAGGGAGACATGGTCAGATGTGCGCTAACTGTGTGTACAGATGGTGAATGTCTGAAATGGTGCTTTCTGAGGCTCCTTACAGTTCTTGTTCATCAAGAGTAGAAAGTAAGGGAGACATGGTCAGATGTGCGCTAACTGTGTCTACAGATGGTGAATGTTGGAAATGGTGCCTTCTGAGCTCCTTACTGTTCTCCTTCACCTAGGGTAGTGAGTAAGGTAGACGTGTACTGCTGTACGCTAACTATGTCTACAGATGGTGAATGTTGGAAATGGTGCTTTCTGAGGCTCCTTACAGTTCTTGTTCATCAAGGGTAGAAAGTAAGGGAGACATGGTCAGATGTGCGCTAACTGTGTCTACAGATAGTGAATGTTGGAAATGGTGCTTTCTGAGGCTCCTTACAGTTCTTGTTCATCAAGGGTAGAAAGTAAGGGACACATGGTCAGATGTGTGCTAACTGTGTCTACAGATGGTGAATGTTGGAAATGGTGCTTTCTGAGGCTCCTAACAGTTCTTGTTCATCAAAGGTAGAAAGTAAATGAGACTGGTCAGGTTTGCGCAAACTGTGTCAACAGATGGTGAATGTTGGAAATGGTGCTTTCTGAGGCTCCTTACAGTTCTTGTTCATCAAGGGTAGAAAGTAAGGGAGACATGGTCAGATGTGCGCTAACTGTGTCTACAGATGGTGAATGTTGGAAATGGTACTTTCTGAGGCTCCTTACAGTTCTTGTTCATCAAGGGTAGAAAGTAAGGGAGACATGGTCAGATGTGCGCTAACTGTGTCTACAGATGGTGAATGTTGGAAATGGTGCCTTCTGAGCTCCTTACTGTTCTCCTTCACCTAGGGTAGTGAGTAAGGTAGACGTGTACAGCTGTACGCTAACTATGTCTACAGATGGTGAATGTTGGAAATGGTGCTTTCTGAGGCTCCTTACAGTTCTTGTTCATCAAGGGTAGAAAGTAAGGGAGAGATGGTCAGATGTGCGCTAACTGTGTCTACAGATGGTGAATGTTGGAAATGGTTCCTTCTGAGCTCCTTACTGTTCTCCTTCACCTAGGGTATTGAGTGAGGTAGACGTGTACAGCTGTACGCTAACTATGTCTACAGATGGTGAATGTTGGAAATGGTGCTTTCTGAGGCTCCTTACAGTTCTTGTTCATCAAGGGTAGAAAGTAAGGGAGACATGGTCAGATGTGCGCTAACTGTGTCTACAGATGGTGAATGTTGGAAATGGTGCTTTCTGAGGCTCCTTACAGATCTTGTTCATCAAGGGTAGAAAGTTAGGGAGACATGGTCAGATGTGCGCTAACTGCGTCTACAGATGGTGAATGTTGGAAATGGTGCTTTCTGAGGCTCCTTACAGTTCTTGTTCATCAACTGTAGAAAGTAAGGGAGACATGGTCAGATGTGCGCTAACTGTGTCTACAGATGGTGAATGTTGGAAATGGTGCTTTCTGAGGCTCCTTACAGTTCTTGTTCATCAAGCGTAGAAAGTAAGGGAGACATGGTCAGATGTGCGCTAACTGTGTCTACAGATGGTGAATGTTGGAAATGGTGCCTTCTGAGCTCCTTACTGTTCTCCTTCACCTAGGGTAGTGAGTAAGGTAGACGTGTACAGCTGTACGCTAACTATGTCTACAGATGGTGAATGTTGGAAATGGTGCTTTCTAAGGCTCCTTACAGTTCTTGTTCATCAAGGGTAGAAAGTAAGGGAGACATGGTCAGATGAGCGCTAACTGTGTCTACAGATGGTGAATGTTGGAAAAGGTGCTTTCTGAGGCTCCTTACAGTTCTTGTTCATCAAGGGTAGAAAGTAAGGGAGACATGGTCAGATGTGCGCTAACTGTGTCTACAGATGGTGAATGTTGGAAATGGTGCTTTCTGAGGCTCATTACAGTTCTTGTTCATCAAGGGTAGAAAGTAAGGGAGACATGGTCAGATGTGCGCTAACTGTGTCTACAGATGGTGAATGTTGGAAATGGTGCCTTCTGAGCTCCTTACTGTTCTCCTTCACCTAGGGTAGTGAGTAAGGTAGACGTGTACAGCTGTACGCTAACTATGTCTACAGATGGTGAATGCTGGAAATGGTGCTTTCTGAGGCTCCTTACAGATGGTGAATGTTGGAAATGGTGCTTTCTAAGGCTCCTTACAGTTCTTGTTCATCAAGGGTAGAAAGTAAGGGAGAGATGGTCAGATGTGCGCTAACTGTGTCTACAGATGGTGAATGTTGGAAATGGTGCTTTCTGAGGCTCCTTACAGTTCTTGTTCATCAAAGGTAGAAAGTAAGGGAGACATGGTCAGATGTGCGCTAACTGTGTCTACAGATGGTGAATGTTGGAAATGGTGCTTTCTGAGGCTCCTTACAGTTCTTGTTCATCAAGGGTAGAAAGTAAGGGAGGCATGGGCAGATGTGCGCTAACTGTGTCTACAGATGGTGAATGTTGAAAATGGTTCCTTCTGAGCTCCTTACTATTCTCCTTCACCTAGGGTATTGAGTGAGGTAGACGTGTACAGCTGTACACTAACTATGTCTACAGATGGTGAATGTTGGAAATGGTGCTTTCTGAGGCTCCTTACAGTTCTTGTTCATCAAGGGTAGAAAGTAAGGGAGACATGGCCAGATGTGCGCTAACTGTGTCTACAGATGCTGAATGTTGGAAATGGTGCTTTATGAGGCTCCTTACAGATCTTGTTCATCAAGGGTAGAAAGTAAGGGAGACATGGTCAGATGTGCGCTAACTGTGTCTACAGATGGTGAATGTTGGAAATGGTGCTTTCTGAGGCTCCTTACAGTTCTTGTTCATCAAGGGTAGAAAGTAAGGGAGACATGGTCAGATGTGCGCTAACTGTGTCTACAAATCGTGAATGTTGGAAATGGTGCTTTCTGAGGCTCCTTACAGTTCTTGTTCATCAAGGGTAGAAAGTAAGGGACACATGGTCAGATGTGAGCGAACTGTGTCTACAGATGGTGAATGTTGGAAATGGTGCCTTCTGAACTTCCTACTGTTGTCCTTCACCTAGGGTAGTGAGTAAGGTAGACGTGTACAGCTGTACGCTAACTATGTCTACAGATGGTGAATGTTGGAAATGGTGCTTTCTGAGGCTCCTTACAGTTCTTGTTCGTCAAGGGTAGACAGTAAGGGAGACATGGTCAGATGTGCGCTAACTGTGTCTACAGATGGTGAATGTTGGAAATGGTGCTTTCTGAGGCTCCTTACAGTTCTTGTTCATCAAGGGTAGAAAGTAAGGGAGACATGGTCAGATGTGCGCTAACTGTGTCTACAGATGGTGAATGTTGGAAATGGTGCTTTCTGATGCTCCTTACAGTTCTTGTTCATCAAGGGTAGAAAGTAAGGGAGACATGGTCAGATGTGCGCTAACTGTGTCTACAGATGGTAAATGTTGGAAATGGTGCCTTCTGAGCTCCTTACTGTTCTCCTTCACCTAGGGTAGTGAGTAAGGTAGACGTGTACTGCTGTACGCTAACTATGTCTACAGATGGTGAATGTTGGAAATGGTGCTTTCTGAGGCTCCTTACAGTTCTTGTTCATCAAGGGTAGAAAGTAAGGGAGACATGGTCAGATGTGCGCTAACTGTGTCTACAGATAGTGAATGTTGGAAATGGTGCTTTCTGAGGCTCCTTACAGTTCTTGTTCATCAAGGGTAGAAAGTAAGGGACACATGGTCAGATGTGTGCTAACTGTGTCTACAGATGGTGAATGTTGGAAATGGTGCTTTCTGAGGCTCCTTACAGTTCTTGTTCATCAAAGGTAGATAGTAAGGGAGACATGGTCAGATGTGCGCTAACTGTGTCTACAGATGGTGAATGTTGGAAATGGTGCTTTCTGAGGCTCCTTACAGTTCTTGTTCATCAAGGGTAGAAAGTAAGGGAGACATGGTCAGATGTGCGCTAACTGTGTCTACAGATGGTGAATGTTGGAAATGGTGCCTTCTGAGCTCCTTACTGTTCTCCTTCACCTAGGGTAGTGAGTAAGGTAGACGTGTACAGCTGTACGCTAACTATGTCTACAGATGGTGAATGTTGGAAATGGTGCTTTATGAGGCTCCTTACAGTTCTAGTTCATCAAGGGTAGAAAGTAAGAGAGACATGGTAAGATGTGCGCTAACTGTGTCTACAGATATTGAACGTTGGAAATGGTGCTTTCTGAGGCTCCTGAAAGTTCTTGTTCATCAAGGGTAGATAGTAAGGGAGACATGGTCAGATGTGCGCTAACTGTGTTTACAGATGGTGAATGTTGGAAATGGTGCTTTCTGAGGCTCCTTACAGTTCTTGTTCATCAACGGCAGAAAGTAAGGGAGACATGGTCAGATGTGCGCTAACTATGTCTACAGATGGTGAATGTTGGAAATGGTGCCTTCTGAGTTCCTTACTGTTCTCCTTCACCTAGGGTAGTGAGTAAGGTAGACGTGTACAGCTGTACGTTAACTATGTCTACAGATGGTGAATGTTGGAAATGGTGCTTTCTGAGGCTCCTTACAGTTCTTGTTCATCAAGGGTAGAAAGTAAGGGAGATATGGTCAGATGTGCGCTAACTGTGTCTACAGATGGTGAATGTTGGAAATGGTGCCTTCTGAGCTCCTTACTGTTCTCCTTCACCTAGGGTAGTGAGTAAGGTAGACGTGTACAGCTGTACGCTAACTATGTCTACAGATGGTGAATGTTGGAAATGGTGCTTTCTGAGGCTCCTTACAGTTCTTGTTCATCAAGGGTAGAAAGTAAGGGAGACATGGTCAGATGTGCGCTAACTGTGTCTATAGATGGTGAATGTTGGAAATGGTGCTTTCTGAGGCTCCTTACAGTTCTTGTTCATCAAGGGTAGAAAGTAAGGGAGACATGGTCAGATGTGCGCTAACTGTGTCTACAGATGGTGAATGTTGGAAATGGTGCTTTCTGAGGCTCCTTACAGTTCTTGTTCATCGTGGGTAGAAAGTAGAAAGTAAGGGAGACATGGTCAGATGTGCGCTAACTGTGTCTACAGATAGTGAATGTTGGAAACGGTGCTTTCTGACGCTCCTTACAGTTCTTGTTCATCAAGGGTAGAAAGTAACGGAGACATGGTCAGATGTGCGCTAACTGTGTCTACAGATGGTGAATGTTGGAAATGGTGCTTTCTGAGGCTCCTTACAGTTCTTGTTCATCAAGGGTAGAAAGTAGAAAGTAAGGGAGACATTGTCAGATGTGCGCTAACTGTGTCTACAGATAGTGAATGTTGGAAACGGTGCTTTCTGACGCTCCTTACAGTTCTTGTTCATCAAGGGTAGAAAGTAAGGGAGACATGGTCAGATGTGCGCTAACTGTGTCTACAGATGGTGAATGTTGGAAATGGTGTCTTCTAAGCTCCTTACTGTTCTCCTTCACCTAGGGTAGTGAGTAACGTAAACGTGTACAGCTGTACGCTAACTATCTCTACAGATGGTGAATGTTGGAAATGGTGCTTTCTGAGGCTCCTTACAGTTCTTGTTCATCAAGGGTAGAAAGTAAGGGAGACATGGTCAGATGTGCGCTAACTGTGTCTACAGATGGTGAATGTTGGAAATGGTGCTTTCTGAGGCTCCTTACAGTTCTTGTTCATCAAGGGTAGAAAGTAAGGGAGACATGGTCAGATGTGCGCTAACTGTGTCTACAGATGGTGAATGTTGGAAATGGTGCTTTCTGAGGCTCCTTACAGTTTTTGTTCATCAAGGGTAGAAAGAAGGGGGAGACATGGTCAGATGTGCGCTAACTGTGTCTACAGATGGTGAATGTTGGAAATGGTGCCTTCTGAGCTCCTTACTGTTGTCCTTCACCTAGGGTAGTGAGTAAGGTAGACGTGTACAGCTGTACGCTAACTATGTCTACAGATGGTGAATGTTGGAAATGGTGCTTTCTGAGGCTCCTTACAGTTCTTGTTCATCAAGATCGAAAGTAAGGGAGACATGGTCAGATGTGCGCTAACTGTGTACAGATGGTGAATGTTGGAAATGGTGCCTTCTTAGCTCCTTACTGTTCTCCTTCACCTAGGGTAGTGAGTAAGGTAGACGTGTACAGCTGTACGCTAACTATGTGTACAGATGGTGAATGTTGGAAATGGTGCTTTCTGAGGCTCCTTACAGTTCTTGTTCATCAAGGGTAGAAAGTAAGGGAGACATGGTCAGATGTGCGCTAACTGTGTCTACAAATGGTGAATGTTGGAAATGGTGCTTTCTGAGGCTCCTTACAGTTCTTGTTCATCAAGGGTAGAAAGTAAGGGAGACATGGTGAGATGTGCGCTAACTGTGTCTACAGATGGTGAATGTTGGAAATGGTGCCTTCTGAGCTCTTTACTGTTCTCCTTCACCTAGGGTAGTGAGTAAGGTAGACGTGTACAGCTGTACGCTAACTATGTCTACAGATGGTGAATGTTGGAAATGGTGCTTTCTGAGGCTCCTTACAGTTCTTGTTCATCAAGGGTAGAAAGTAAGGGAGACATGGTCAGATGTGCGCAAACTGTGTCTACAGATAGTGAATGTTGGAAATGGTGCTTTCTGAGGCTCCTTACAGTTCTTGTTCATCAAGGGTAGAAAGTAAGGGAGACATGGTCAGATGTGCGCTAACTGTGTCTATAGATAGTGAATGTTGGAAATGGTGCTTTCTGAGGCTCCTTACAGTTCTTGTTCATCAAGGGTAGAAAGTAAGGGAGACATGGACAGATGTGCGCTGACTGTGTCTACAGATGGTGAATGTTGGAAATGGTTCTTTCTGAGGCTAATTACAGTTCTTGTTCATCAAGGATAGAAAGTAAGGGAGACATGGTCAGATGTGCTCTAACTGTGTCTACAGGTGGTGAATGTTGGAAATGGTGCTTTCTGAGGCTCCTTACAGTTCTTGTTCATCAAGGGTAGAAAGTAAGGTAGACATGGTCAGATGTGCGCTAACTGTGTCTACAGATGGTGAATGTTGGAAATGGTGCCTTCTGAGCTCCTTACTGTTCTCCTTCACCTAGGGTAGTGAGTAAGGTAGACGTGTACAGCTGTACGCTAACTATGTCTACAGATGGTGAATGTTGGAAATGGTGCTCTTTGAGGCTCAATACAGTTCTTGTTCATCAAGGGTAGAAATTAAGGGAGACATGGTCAGATGTGCGCTAACTGTGTCTACAGATGGTGAATGTTGTAAATGGTGCCTTCTGAGCTCTTTACTGTTTTCCTTCACCTAGGGTAGTGAGTAAGGTAGACGTGTACAGCTGTACGCTAACTATGTCTACAGATGGTGAATGTTGGAAATGGTGCTTTCTGAGGCTCCTTACAGTTCTTGTTCATCAAGGGTAGAAAGTAAGGGAGACATCGTCAGATGTGCGCTAACTGTGTCTACAGATAGTGAATGTTGGAAATGGTGCTTTCTGAGGCTCCTTACAGTTCTTGTTTATCAAGGGTAGAAAGTAAGGGAGACATGGTCAGATGTGCGCTAACTGTGTCTACAGATGGTGAATGTTGGAAATGGTGCCTTCTGAGCTCCTTACTGTTCTCCTTCACCTCGGGTAGTGAGTAAGGTAGACGTGTACAGCTGTACGCTAACTATGTCTACAGATGGTGAATATTGGAAATGGTGCTTTCTGAGGCTCCTTACAGTTCTTGTTCATCAAGGGTACAAAGTAAGGGAGACATGGTCAGATGTGCGCTAACTGTGTCTACAGATGGTGAGTGTTGGAAATGGTGCTTTCTGAGGCTCCTTACAGTTCTTGTTCATCAAGGGTAGAAAGTAAGGGAGACATGGTGAGATGTGCGCTAACTGTGTCTACAGATGGTGAAAGTTGGAAATGGTGCCTTCTGAGCTCCTTACTGTTCTCCTTCACCTAGGGTAGTGAGTAAGGTAGACGTGTACAGCTGTACACTAACTATGTCTACAGATGGTGAATGTTGGAAATGGTGCTTTCTGAGGCTCCTTACAGTTTTTGTTCATCAAGGGTAGAAAGTAAGGGAGACATGGTCAGATGTGCGCTAACTGTGTCTACAGATGGTGAATGTTGGAAATGGTGCTTTCTGAGGCTCCTAACAGTTCTTGTTCATCAAGGGTAGAAAGTAAGGGAGACATGGTCAGATGTGCGCTAACTGTGTCTACAGATGGTGAATGTTGGAAATGGTGCTTTCTGAGGCTCCTTACAGTTCTTGTTCATCAAGGGTAGAAAGTAAGGGAGACATGGTCAGATGTGCGCTAACTGTGTCTACAGATGGTGAATGTTGGAAATGGTGCTTTCTGAGGCTCCTTACAGTTTATGTTCATCAAGGGTAGAAAGTAAGGGAGACATGGTCAGATGTGCGCTAACTGTGTCTACAGATGGTGAATGTTGGAAATGGTGCCTTCTGAGCTCCTTACTGTTCTCCTTCACCTAAGGTACACGTGTACAGCTGTACGCTAACTATGTCTACAGATGGTGAATGTTGGAAATGGTGCTTTCTGAGGCTCCTTACAGTTCTTGTTCATCAAGGGTAGAAAGTAAGGGAGACATGGTCAGATGTGCGCTAACTGTGTCTACAGATAGTGAATGTTGGAAATGGTGCCTTCTGAGGCTCCTTACAGTTCTTGTTCATCAAGGGTAGAAAGTAAGGGAGACATGGTCAGATGTGTGCTAACTGTGTCTACAGATGGTGGCTGTTGGAAATGGTGCTTTCTGAGGCTCCTTACAGTTCTTGTTCATCAAAGGTAGAAAGTAAGGGAGACATGGTCAGATGTGCGCTAACTGTGTCTTCAGATGGTGAATGTTGGAAATGGTGCTTTCTGAGGCTCCTTACAGTTCTTGTTCATCAAGGGTAGAAAGTAAGGGAGACATGGTCAGATGTGCGCTAACTGTGTCTACAGATGGTGAATGTTGGAAATGGTGCTTTCTGAGGCTCCTTACAGTTCTTGTTCATCAAGGGTAGAAAGTAAGGTAGACATGGTCAGATGTGCGCTAACTGTGTCTACAGATGGTGAATGTTGGAAATGGTGCCTTCTGAGCTCCTTACTGTTCTCCTTCACCTAGGGTAGTGAGTAAGGTAGACGTGTACAGCTGTACGCTAACTATGTCTACAGATGGTGAATGATGAAAATGGTGCTTTCTGAGGCTCCTTACAGTTCTTGTTCATCAAGGGTAGAAAGTAAGGGAGACATGGTCAGATGTGCGCTAACTGTGTCTACAGATGGTGAATGTTGGAAATGGTGCTTTCTGAGGCTCCTTACAGTTCTTGTTCATCAAGGGTAGAAAGTAAGGGAGACATGGTCAGATGTGCGCTAACTGTGTCTACAGATGGTGAATGTTGGAAATGGTGCCTTCTGAGCTCCTTACTGTTCTCCTTCACCTAGGGTAGTGAGTAAGGTAGACGTGTACAGCTGTACGCTAACTATGTCTACAGATGGTGAATGTTGGAAATGGTGCTTTCTGAGGCTCCTTACAGTTCTTGTTCATCAAGGGTAGAAAGTAAGGGAGACATGGTCAGATGCGCGCTAACTGTGTCTACAGATGGTGAATGTTGGAAATGGTGCTTTCTGAGGCTCCTTGCAGTTCTTGTTCATCAAGGGTAGAAAGTAAGGGAGACATGGTCAGATGTGCGCTAACTGTGTCTACAGATGCTGAATGTTGGAAATGGTGCTTTCTGAGGCTCCTTACAGTTCTTGTTCATCAAGGGTACAAAGTAAGGGAGACATGGTCAGATGTGTGCTAACTGTGTCTACAGATGGTGAATGTTGGAAATGGTGCTTTCTGAGGCTCCTTACAGTTCTTGTTCATCAAGGGTAGAAAGTAAGGTAGACATGGTCAGATGTGCGCTAACTGTGTCTACAGATGGTGAATGCTGGAAATGGTGCCTTCTGAGCTCCTTACTGTTCTCCTTCACCTAGGGTAGTGAGTAAGGTAGACGTGTACAGCTGTACGCTAACTATGTCTACAGATGGTGAATGTTGGAAATGGTGCTTTCTGAGGCTCCTTACAGTTCTTGTTCATCAAGGGTAGAAAGTAAGGGAGACAAGGTCAGATGTGCGCTAACTGTGTCTACAGATGGTGAATGTTGGAAATGGTGCTTTCTGAGGCTCCTTACAGTTCTTGTTCATCAAGGGTAGAAAGTAAGGGAGACATGTTCAGATGTGCGCTAACTGTGTCTACAGATGGTGAATGTTGGAAATGGTGCCTTCTGAGCTCCTTACTGTTCTCCTTCACCTAGGGTAGTGAGTAAGGTAGACGTGTACAGCTGTACGCTAACTATGTCTGCAGATGGTGAATGTTGGAAATGGTGCTTTCTGAGGCTCCTTACAGTTCTTGTTCATCAAGGGTAGAAAGTAAAGGAGACATGGTCAGATGTGCGCTAACTGTGTCTACAGATGGTGAATGTGGGAAATGGTGCTTTATGAGGCTCCTTACAGTTCTTGTTCATCAAGGGTAGAAAGTAAGTGAGACATGGTCAGATGTGCGGTGAATGTTGGAAATGGTGCCTTCTGAGCTCCTTACTGTTCTCCTTCACCTAGGGTAGTGAGTAGGGTAGACGTGTACAGCTGTACGCTAACTATGTCTACAGATGGTGAATGTTGGAAATGGTGCTTTCTGAGGCTCCTTACAGTTCTTGTTCATCAAGGGTAGAAAGTAAGGGAGACATGGTCAGATGTGCGCTAACTGTGTCTACAGATGGTGAATGTTTAAAATGGTGCTTTCTGAGGCTCCTTACAGTTCTTGTTCATCAAGGGTAGAAAGTAAGGGAGACATGGTCAGATGTGCGCTAACTGTGTCTACAGATAGTGAATGTTGGAAATGGTGCTTTCTGAGGCTCCTTACAGTTCTTGTTCATCAAGAGTAGAAAGTAAGGGAGACATGGTCAGATGTGCGCTAACTGTGTCTACAGATAGTGAATGTTGGAAATGGTGCTTTCTGAGGCTCCTTACAGTTCTTGTTCATCAAGGGTAGAAAGTAAGGGAGACATGGTCAGATGTTTGCTAACTGTGTCTACAGATGGTGAATGTTGGAAATGGTGCCTTCTGAGCTCCTTTCTGTTCTTCTTCACCTAGGGTAGTGAGTAAGGTAGACGTGTACAGCTGTACGCTAACTATGTCTACAGATGGTGAATGTTGGAAATGGTGCTTTCTGAGGCTCCTTACAGTTCTTGTTCATCATGGGTAGAAAGTAAGGGAGACATGGTCAGATGTGCGCTAACTGTGTCTACAGATGGTGAATGTTGGAAATGGTGCTTTCTGAGGCTCCTTACAGTTCTTGTTCATCAAGGGTAGAAAGTAAGGGAGACATGGTGAGATGTGCGCTAACTGTGTCTACAGATGGTGAATGTTGGAAATGGTGCTTTCTGAGGCTCCTTACAGTTCTTGTTCATCAAGGGTAGAAAGTAAGGGAGACATGGTGAGATGTGCGCTAACTGTGTCTACAGATGGTGAATGTTGGAAATGGTGCTTTCTGAGGCTCCTTACAGTTCTTGTTCATCAAGGGTAGAAAGTAAGGGAGACATGGTGAGATGTGCGCTAACTGTGTCTACAGATGGTGAATGTTGGAAATGGTGCTTTCTGAGGCTCCTTACAGTTCTTGTTCATCAAGGGTAGAAAGTAAGGGAGACATGGTGAGATGTGCGCTAACTGTGTCTACAGATGGTGAATGTTGGAAATGGTGCTTTCTGAGGCTCCTTACAGTTCTTGTTCATCAAGGGTAGAAAGTAAGGGAGACATGGTCAGATGTGCGCTAACTGTGTCTACAGATGGTGAATGTTGGAAATGGTGCCTTCTGAGCTCCTTACTGTTCTCCTTCACCTAGGGTAGTGAGTAAGGTAGACGTGTACAGCTGTACGCTAACTATGTCTACAGATGGTGAATGTTGGAAATGGTGCTTTATGAGGCTCCTTACAGTTCTAGTTCATCAAGGGTAGAAAGTAAGAGAGACATGGTAAGATGTGCGCTAACTGTGTCTACAGATATTGAACGTTGGAAATGGTGCTTTCTGAGGCTCCTGAAAGTTCTTGTTCATCAAGGGTAGATAGTAAGGGAGACATGGTCAGATGTGCGCTAACTGTGTTTACAGATGGTGAATGTTGGAAATGGTGCTTTCTGAGGCTCCTTACAGTTCTTGTTCATCAACGGCAGAAAGTAAGGGAGACATGGTCAGATGTGCGCTAACTATGTCTACAGATGGTGAATGTTGGAAATGGTGCCTTCTGAGTTCCTTACTGTTCTCCTTCACCTAGGGTAGTGAGTAAGGTAGACGTGTACAGCTGTACGTTAACTATGTCTACAGATGGTGAATGTTGGAAATGGTGCTTTCTGAGGCTCCTTACAGTTCTTGTTCATCAAGGGTAGAAAGTAAGGGAGATATGGTCAGATGTGCGCTAACTGTGTCTACAGATGGTGAATGTTGGAAATGGTGCCTTCTGAGCTCCTTACTGTTCTCCTTCACCTAGGGTAGTGAGTAAGGTAGACGTGTACAGCTGTACGCTAACTATGTCTACAGATGGTGAATGTTGGAAATGGTGCTTTCTGAGGCTCCTTACAGTTCTTGTTCATCAAGGGTAGAAAGTAGAAAGTAAGGGAGACATGGTCAGATGTGCGCTAACTGTGTCTACAGATAGTGAATGTTGGAAACGGTGCTTTCTGACGCTCCTTACAGTTCTTGTTCATCAAGGGTAGAAAGTAAGGGAGACATGGTCAGATGTGCGCTAACTGTGTCTACAGATGGTGAATGTTGGAAATGGTGTCTTCTAAGCTCCTTACTGTTCTCCTTCACCTAGGGTAGTGAGTAACGTAAACGTGTACAGCTGTACGCTAACTATCTCTACAGATGGTGAATGTTGGAAATGGTGCTTTCTGAGGCTCCTTACAGTTCTTGTTCATCAAGGGTAGAAAGTAAGGGAGACATGGTCAGATGTGCGCTAACTGTGTCTACAGATGGTGAATGTTGGAAATGGTGCTTTCTGAGGCTCCTTACAGTTCTTGTTCATCAAGGGTAGAAAGTAAGGGAGACATGGTCAGATGTGCGCTAACTGTGTCTACAGATGGTGAATGTTGGAAATGGTGCTTTCTGAGGCTCCTTACAGTTTTTGTTCATCAAGGGTAGAAAGAAGGGGGAGACATGGTCAGATGTGCGCTAACTGTGTCTACAGATGGTGAATGTTGGAAATGGTGCCTTCTGAGCTCCTTACTGTTGTCCTTCACCTAGGGTAGTGAGTAAGGTAGACGTGTACAGCTGTACGCTAACTATGTCTACAGATGGTGAATGTTGGAAATGGTGCTTTCTGAGGCTCCTTACAGTTCTTGTTCATCAAGATCGAAAGTAAGGGAGACATGGTCAGATGTGCGCTAACTGTGTACAGATGGTGAATGTTGGAAATGGTGCCTTCTTAGCTCCTTACTGTTCTCCTTCACCTAGGGTAGTGAGTAAGGTAGACGTGTACAGCTGTACGCTAACTATGTGTACAGATGGTGAATGTTGGAAATGGTGCTTTCTGAGGCTCCTTACAGTTCTTGTTCATCAAGGGTAGAAAGTAAGGGAGACATGGTCAGATGTGCGCTAACTGTGTCTACAAATGGTGAATGTTGGAAATGGTGCTTTCTGAGGCTCCTTACAGTTCTTGTTCATCAAGGGTAGAAAGTAAGGGAGACATGGTGAGATGTGCGCTAACTGTGTCTACAGATGGTGAATGTTGGAAATGGTGCCTTCTGAGCTCTTTACTGTTCTCCTTTACCTAGGGTAGTGAGTAAGGTAGACGTGTACAGCTGTACGCTAACTATGTCTACAGATGGTGAATGTTGGAAATGGTGCTTTCTGAGGCTCCTTACAGTTCTTGTTCATCAAGGGTAGAAAGTAAGGGAGACATGGTCAGATGTGCGCAAACTGTGTCTACAGATAGTGAATGTTGGAAATGGTGCTTTCTGAGGCTCCTTACAGTTCTTGTTCATCAAGGGTAGAAAGTAAGGGAGACATGGTCAGATGTGCGCTAACTGTGTCTATAGATAGTGAATGTTGGAAATGGTGCTTTCTGAGGCTCCTTACAGTTCTTGTTCATCAAGGGTAGAAAGTAAGGGAGACATGGACAGATGTGCGCTGACTGTGTCTACAGATGGTGAATGTTGGAAATGGTTCTTTCTGAGGCTAATTACAGTTCTTGTTCATCAAGGATAGAAAGTAAGGGAGACATGGTCAGATGTGCTCTAACTGTGTCTACAGGTGGTGAATGTTGGAAATGGTGCTTTCTGAGGCTCCTTACAGTTCTTGTTCATCAAGGGTAGAAAGTAAGGTAGACATGGTCAGATGTGCGCTAACTGTGTCTACAGATGGTGAATGTTGGAAATGGTGCCTTCTGAGCTCCTTACTGTTCTCCTTCACCTAGGGTAGTGAGTAAGGTAGACGTGTACAGCTGTACGCTAACTATGTCTACAGATGGTGAATGTTGGAAATGGTGCTTTTTGAGGCTCAATACAGTTCTTGTTCATCAAGGGTAGAAATTAAGGGAGACATGGTCAGATGTGCGCTAACTGTGTCTACAGATGGTGAATGTTGTAAATGGTGCCTTCTGAGCTCTTTACTGTTTTCCTTCACCTAGGGTAGTGAGTAAGGTAGACGTGTACAGCTGTACGCTAACTATGTCTACAGATGGTGAATGTTGGAAATGGTGCTTTCTGAGGCTCCTTACAGTTCTTGTTCATCAAGGGTAGAAAGTAAGGGAGACATCGTCAGATGTGCGCTAACTGTGTCTACAGATAGTGAATGTTGGAAATGGTGCTTTCTGAGGCTCCTTACAGTTCTTGTTTATCAAGGGTAGAAAGTAAGGGAGACATGGTCAGATGTGCGCTAACTGTGTCTACAGATGGTGAATGTTGGAAATGGTGCCTTCTGAGCTCCTTACTGTTCTCCTTCACCTCGGGTAGTGAGTAAGGTAGACGTGTACAGCTGTACGCTAACTATGTCTACAGATGGTGAATATTGGAAATGGTGCTTTCTGAGGCTCCTTACAGTTCTTGTTCATCAAGGGTACAAAGTAAGGGAGACATGGTCAGATGTGCGCTAACTGTGTCTACAGATGGTGAGTGTTGGAAATGGTGCTTTCTGAGGCTCCTTACAGTTCTTGTTCATCAAGGGTAGAAAGTAAGGGAGACATGGTGAGATGTGCGCTAACTGTGTCTACAGATGGTGAAAGTTGGAAATGGTGCCTTCTGAGCTCCTTACTGTTCTCCTTCACCTAGGGTAGTGAGTAAGGTAGACGTGTACAGCTGTACACTAACTATGTCTACAGATGGTGAATGTTGGAAATGGTGCTTTCTGAGGCTCCTTACAGTTTTTGTTCATCAAGGGTAGAAAGTAAGGGAGACATGGTCAGATGTGCGCTAACTGTGTCTACAGATGGTGAATGTTGGAAATGGTGCTTTCTGAGGCTCCTAACAGTTCTTGTTCATCAAGGGTAGAAAGTAAGGGAGACATGGTCAGATGTGCGCTAACTGTGTCTACAGATGGTGAATGTTGGAAATGGTGCTTTCTGAGGCTCCTTACAGTTCTTGTTCATCAAGGGTAGAAAGTAAGGGAGACATGGTCAGATGTGCGCTAACTGTGTCTACAGATGGTGAATGTTGGAAATGGTGCTTTCTGAGGCTCCTTACAGTTTATGTTCATCAAGGGTAGAAAGTAAGGGAGACATGGTCAGATGTGCGCTAACTGTGTCTACAGATGGTGAATGTTGGAAATGGTGCCTTCTGAGCTCCTTACTGTTCTCCTTCACCTAAGGTACACGTGTACAGCTGTACGCTAACTATGTCTACAGATGGTGAATGTTGGAAATGGTGCTTTCTGAGGCTCCTTACAGTTCTTGTTCATCAAGGGTAGAAAGTAAGGGAGACATGGTCAGATGTGCGCTAACTGTGTCTACAGATAGTGAATGTTGGAAATGGTGCCTTCTGAGGCTCCTTACAGTTCTTGTTCATCAAGGGTAGAAAGTAAGGGAGACATGGTCAGATGTGCGCTAACTGTGTCTACAGATGGTGGCTGTTGGAAATGGTGCTTTCTGAGGCTCCTTACAGTTCTTGTTCATCAAAGGTAGAAAGTAAGGGAGACATGGTCAGATGTGCGCTAACTGTGTCTTCAGATGGTGAATGTTGGAAATGGTGCTTTCTGAGGCTCCTTACAGTTCTTGTTCATCAAGGGTAGAAAGTAAGGGAGACATGGTCAGATGTGCGCTAACTGTGTCTACAGATGGTGAATGTTGGAAATGGTGCTTTCTGAGGCTCCTTACAGTTCTTGTTCATCAAGGGTAGAAAGTAAGGTAGACATGGTCAGATGTGCGCTAACTGTGTCTACAGATGGTGAATGTTGGAAATGGTGCCTTCTGAGCTCCTTACTGTTCTCCTTCACCTAGGGTAGTGAGTAAGGTAGACGTGTACAGCTGTACGCTAACTATGTCTACAGATGGTGAATGATGAAAATGGTGCTTTCTGAGGCTCCTTACAGTTCTTGTTCATCAAGGGTAGAAAGTAAGGGAGACATGGTCAGATGTGCGCTAACTGTGTCTACAGATGGTGAATGTTGGAAATGGTGCTTTCTGAGGCTCCTTACAGTTCTTGTTCATCAAGGGTAGAAAGTAAGGGAGACATGGTCAGATGTGCGCTAACTGTGTCTACAGATGGTGAATGTTGGAAATGGTGCCTTCTGAGCTCCTTACTGTTCTCCTTCACCTAGGGTAGTGAGTAAGGTAGACGTGTACAGCTGTACGCTAACTATGTCTACAGATGGTGAATGTTGGAAATGGTGCTTTCTGAGGCTCCTTACAGTTCTTGTTCATCAAGGGTAGAAAGTAAGGGAGACATGGTCAGATGCGCGCTAACTGTGTCTACAGATGGTGAATGTTGGAAATGGTGCTTTCTGAGGCTCCTTGCAGTTCTTGTTCATCAAGGGTAGAAAGTAAGGGAGACATGGTCAGATGTGCGCTAACTGTGTCTACAGATGCTGAATGTTGGAAATGGTGCTTTCTGAGGCTCCTTACAGTTCTTGTTCATCAAGGGTACAAAGTAAGGGAGACATGGTCAGATGTGTGCTAACTGTGTCTACAGATGGTGAATGTTGGAAATGGTGCTTTCTGAGGCTCCTTACAGTTCTTGTTCATCAAGGGTAGAAAGTAAGGTAGACATGGTCAGATGTGCGCTAACTGTGTCTACAGATGGTGAATGCTGGAAATGGTGCCTTCTGAGCTCCTTACTGTTCTCCTTCACCTAGGGTAGTGAGTAAGGTAGACGTGTACAGCTGTACGCTAACTATGTCTACAGATGGTGAATGTTGGAAATGGTGCTTTCTGAGGCTCCTTACAGTTCTTGTTCATCAAGGGTAGAAAGTAAGGGAGACAAGGTCAGATGTGCGCTAACTGTGTCTACAGATGGTGAATGTTGGAAATGGTGCTTTCTGAGGCTCCTTACAGTTCTTGTTCATCAAGGGTAGAAAGTAAGGGAGACATGTTCAGATGTGCGCTAACTGTGTCTACAGATGGTGAATGTTGGAAATGGTGCCTTCTGAGCTCCTTACTGTTCTCCTTCACCTAGGGTAGTGAGTAAGGTAGACGTGTACAGCTGTACGCTAACTATGTGTGCAGATGGTGAATGTTGGAAATGGTGCTTTCTGAGGCTCCTTACAGTTCTTGTTCATCAAGGGTAGAAAGTAAAGGAGACATGGTCAGATGTGCGCTAACTGTGTCTACAGATGGTGAATGTGGGAAATGGTGCTTTATGAGGCTCCTTACAGTTCTTGTTCATCAAGGGTAGAAAGTAAGTGAGACATGGTCAGATGTGCGGTGAATGTTGGAAATGGTGCCTTCTGAGCTCCTTACTGTTCTCCTTCACCTAGGGTAGTGAGTAGGGTAGACGTGTACAGCTGTACGCTAACTATGTCTACAGATGGTGAATGTTGGAAATGGTGCTTTCTGAGGCTCCTTACAGTTCTTGTTCATCAAGGGTAGAAAGTAAGGGAGACATGGTCAGATGTGCGCTAACTGTGTCTACAGATGGTGAATGTTTAAAATGGTGCTTTCTGAGGCTCCTTACAGTTCTTGTTCATCAAGGGTAGAAAGTAAGGGAGACATGGTCAGATGTGCGCTAACTGTGTCTACAGATAGTGAATGTTGGAAATGGTGCTTTCTGAGGCTCCTTACAGTTCTTGTTCATCAAGAGTAGAAAGTAAGGGAGACATGGTCAGATGTGCGCTAACTGTGTCTACAGATAGTGAATGTTGGAAATGGTGCTTTCTGAGGCTCCTTACAGTTCTTGTTCATCAAGGGTAGAAAGTAAGGGAGACATGGTCAGATGTTTGCTAACTGTGTCTACAGATGGTGAATGTTGGAAATGGTGCCTTCTGAGCTCCTTTCTGTTCTTCTTCACCTAGGGTAGTGAGTAAGGTAGACGTGTACAGCTGTACGCTAACTATGTCTACAGATGGTGAATGTTGGAAATGGTGCTTTCTGAGGCTCCTTACAGTTCTTGTTCATCATGGGTAGAAAGTAAGGGAGACATGGTCAGATGTGCGCTAACTGTGTCTACAGATGGTGAATGTTGGAAATGGTGCTTTCTGAGGCTCCTTACAGTTCTTGTTCATCAAGGGTAGAAAGTAAGGGAGACATGGTGAGATGTGCGCTAACTGTGTCTACAGATGGTGAATGTTGGAAATGGTGCTTTCTGAGGCTCCTTACAGTTCTTGTTCATCAAGGGTAGAAAGTAAGGGAGACATGGTGAGATGTGCGCTAACTGTGTCTACAGATGGTGAATGTTGGAAATGGTGCTTTCTGAGGCTCCTTACAGTTCTTGTTCATCAAGGGTAGAAAGTAAGGGAGACATGGTGAGATGTGCGCTAACTGTGTCTACAGATGGTGAATGTTGGAAATGGTGCTTTCTGAGGCTCCTTACAGTTCTTGTTCATCAAGGGTAGAAAGTAAGGGAGACATGGTGAGATGTGCGCTAACTGTGTCTACAGATGGTGAATGTTGGAAATGGTGCTTTCTGAGGCTCCTTACAGTTCTTGTTCATCAAGGGTAGAAAGTAAGGGAGACATGGTGAGATTTGCGCTAACTGTGTCTACAGATGGTGAATGTTGGAAATGGTGCTTTCTGAGGCTCCTTACAGTTCTTGTTCATCAAGGGTAGAAAGTAAGGGGGACATGGTGAGATGTGCGCTAACTGTGTCTACAGATGGTGAATGTTGGAAATGGTGCTTTCTGAGGCTCCTAACAGTTCTTGTTCATCAAGGGTAGAAAGTAAGGGAGACATGGTCAGATGTGCGCTAACTGTGTCTACAGATGGTGAATGTTGGAAATGGTGCCTTCTGAGCTCCTTACTGTTCTCCTTCACCTAAGGTAGACGTGTACAGCTGTACGCTAACTATGTCTACAGATGGTGAATGTTGGAAATGGTGCTTTCTGAGTCTCCTTACAGTTCTTGTTCATCAAGGGTAGAAAGTAAGGGAGACATGGTCAGATGCGCGCTAACTGTGTCTACAGATGGTGAATGTTGGAAATGGTGCTTTCTGAGCCTCCTTGCAGTTCTTGTTCATCAAGGGTAGAAAGTAAGGGAGACATGGTCAGATGTGCGCTAACTGTGTCTACAGATGGTGAATGTTGGAAATGGTGCTTTCTGAGGCTCCTTACAGTTCTTGTTCATCAAAGGTAGAAAGTAAGGGAGACATGGTCTGATGTGCGCTAACTGTGTCTACAGATGGTGAATGTTGGTAATGGTGCCTTCTGAGCTCCTTACTGTTCTCCTTCACCTAGGGTAGTGAGTAAGGTAGACGTGTACAGCTGTACGCTAACTATGTCTACAGATGGTGAATGTTGGAAATGCTGCTTTCTGAGGCTCCTTACAGATCTTGTATATCAAGGGTAGAAAGTAAGGGAGACATGGTCAGATGTGCGCTAACTGTGTCTACAGATGGTGAATGTTGGAAATGGTGCGTTCTGAGCTCCTTACTGTTCTCCTGCACCTAGGGTAGTGAGTAAGGTAGACGTGTACAGCTGTACGCTAACTATGTCTACAGATGGTGAATGTTGGAAATGGTGCTTTCTGAGGCTCCTTACAGTTCTTGTTCATCAAGGGTAGAAAGTAAGGGAGACATGGTCAGATGTGCGCTAACTGTTCTACAAATGGTGAATGTTGGAAATGGTGCTTTCTGAGGCTCCTTACAGTTCTTGTTCATCAAGGCTACAAAGTAAGGGACACATGGTCAGATGTGCGCTAACTGTGTCTACAGATGGTGAATGTTGGAAACGGTGCTTTCTTAGGCTCCTTACAGTTCTTGTTCATCAAGGGTAGAAAGTAAGGGAGACATGGTGAGACGTGCGCTGACTGTGTCTACAGATGGTGAATGTTGTAAGTGGTGCCTTCTGAGCTCTTTACTGTTTTCCTTCACCTAGGGTAGTGAGTAAGGTAGACGTGTACAGCTGTACGCTAACTATGTCTACAGATGGTGAATGTTGGAAATGGTGCTTTCTGAGGCTCCTTACAGTTCTTGTTCATCAGGGGTAGAAAGTAAGGGAGACGTGGTCAGATGTGCGCTAACTGTGTCTACAGATGGTGAATGTTGGAAATGGTGCCTTCTGAGCTCCTTACTGTTCTCCTTCACCTAGGGTAGTGAGTAAGGTAGACGTGTACAGCTGTACGCTAACTATGTCTACAGATGGTGAATGTTGGAAATGGTGCTTTCTGAGGCTCCTTACAGTTCTTGTTCATCAAGGGTAGAAAGTAAGGGAGACATGGTCAGATGTGCGCTAACTGTGTCTACAGATAGTGAATGTTGGAAATGGTGCTTTCTGAGGCTCCTTACAGTTCTTGTTCATCAAGGGTAGAAAGTAAGGGAGACATGGTCAGATGTGCGCTAACTGTGTCTACAGATAGTGAATGTTGGAAATGGTGCTTTCTGAGGCTCCTTACAGTTCTTGTTCATCAAGGGTAGAAAGTAAGGGAGACATGGTCAGATGTGCGCTAACTGTGTCTACTGAGAGTGAATGTTGGAAATGGTGCTTTCTGAGGCTCCTTACATTTCTTGTTCATCAAGGGTAGAAAGTAAGGGAGACATGGTCAGATGTGTGCTAACTGTGTCTACAGATAGTGAATGTTGGAAATGGTGCTTTCTGAGGCTCCTTACAGTTCTTGTTCATCAAGGGTAGAAAGTAAGGGAGACATGGTCAGATGTGCGCTAACTGTGTCTACAGATAGTGAATGTTGGAAAAGGTGGTTTCTGAGGCTCCTTACAGTTCTTGTTCATCAAGGGTAGAAAGTAAGGGAGACATCGTCAGATGTGCGCTAACTGTGTCTACAGATAGTGAATGTTGGAAATGGTGCTTTCAGAGGCTCCTTACAGTTCTTGTTCATCAAGGGTAGAAAGTAAGGGAGACATGGTCAGATGTGCGCTAACTGTGTCTACAGATAGTGAATGTTGGAAATGGAGCTTTCTGAGGCTCCTTACAGTTCTTGTTCATCAAGGGTAGAAAGTAAGGGAGACATGGTGAGATGTGCGCTAACTATGTCTACAGATGGTGAATGTTGGGAATGGTGCTTTCTGAGGCTCCTTACAGTTCTTGTTCATCAAGGGTAGAAAGTAAGGGAGACATGGTCAGATGTACGCTAACTGTGTCTACAGATAGTGAATGTTGGAAATGGTGCTTTCTGAGGCTCCTTACAGTTCTTGTTCATCAAGGGTAGAAAGTAAGGGAGACATGGTGAGATGTGCGCTAACTGTGTCTACAGATGGTGAATGTTGGAAATGGTGCTTTCTGAGGCTCCTTACAGTTCTTGTTCATCAAGGGTAGAAAGTAAGGGAGACATGGTGAGATGTGCGCTAACTGTGTCTACAGATGGTGAATGTTGGAAATGGTGCTTTCTGGGGCTCCTTACAGTTCTTGTTCATCAAGGGTAGAAAGTAAGGGAGACATGGTGAGATGTGCGCTAACTGTGTCTACAGATGGTGAATGTTGGAAATGGTGCTTTCTGAGGCTCCTTACAGTTCTTGTTCATCAAGGGTAGAAAGTAAGGGAGACATGGTCAGATGTGCGCTAACTGTGTCTACAGATGGTGAATGTTGGTAATGGTGCCTTCTGAGCTCCTTACTGGTCTCCTTCACCTAGGGTAGTGAGTAAGGTAGACGTGTACAGCTGTACGCTAACTATGTCTACAGATGGTGAATGTTGGAAATGCTGCTTTCTGAGGCTCCTTTACAGTTCTTGTTCATCAAGGGTAAGAAATAAGGGAGACATGGTCAGATGTGCGCTAACTGTGTCTACAGATAGTGAATGTTGGAAATGGTGCTTTCTGAGGCTCCTTACAGTTATTGTTCAACAAGGGTAGAAAGTAAGGGAGACATGGTCAGATGTGCGCTAACTGTGTCTACAGATGGTGAATGTTGGAAATGGTGCTTTCTGAGGCTCCTTACAGTTCTTGTTCATCAAGGGTAGAAAGTAAGGGAGACATGGTGAGATGTGCGCTGACTGTGTCTACAGATGGTGAATGTTGGAAATGGTGCTTTCTGAGGCTCCTTACAGTTCTTGTTCATCAAGGGTAGAAAGTAAGGGAGACATGGTCAGATGTGCGCTAACTGTGTCTACAGATGGTGAATGTTGGAAATGGTGCCTTCTGAGCTCCTTACTGTTCGCCTTCACCTAAGGTAGACGTGTACAGCTGTACGCTAACTATGTCTACAGATGGTGAATGTTGGAAATTGTGCTTTCTTAGGGTCCTTACAGTTCTTGTTCATCAAGGGTAGAAATTAAGGGAGACATGGTCAGATGCGCGCTAACTGTGTCTACAGATGGTGAATGTTGGAAATGGTGCTATCTGAGCCTCCTTGCAGTTCTTGTTCATCAAGGGTAGAAAGTAAGGGAGACATGGTCAGATGTGCGCTAACTGTGTCTACAGATGGTGAATGTTGGAAATGGTGCTTTCTGAGGTTCCTTACAGTTCTTGTTCATCAAAGGTAGAAAGTAAGGGAGACATGGTCTGATGTGCGCCAACTGTGTCTACAGATGGTGAATGTTGGTAATGGTGCCTTCTGAGCTCCTTACTGTTCTCCTTCACCTAGGGTAGTGAGTAAGGTAGACGTGTACAGCTGTACGCTAACTATGTCTACAGATGGTGAATGTTGGAAATGCTGCTTTCTGAGGCTCCTTACAGATCTTGTATATCAAGGGTAGAAAGTAAGGGAGACATGGTCAGATGTGCGCTAACTGTGTCTACAGATGGAGAATGTTGGAAATGGTGCCTTCTGAGCTCCTTACTGTTCTCCTTCACCTAGGGTAGTGAGTAAGGTAGACGTGTACAGCTGTACGCTAACTATGTCTGCAGATGGTGAATGTTGGAAATGGTGCTTTCTGAGGCTCCTTACAGTTCTTGTCATCAAGGGTAGAAAGTAAGGGAGACATGGTCAGATGTGCGCTAACTGTGTCTACAAATGGTCAATGTTGGAAATGGTGCTTTCTGAGGCCCCTTACAGTTCTTGTTCATCAAGGGTACAAAGTAAGGGAGACATGGTCAGATGTGCGCTAACTGTGTCTACAGATGGTGAATGTTGGAAACGGTGCTTTCTTAGGCTCCTTACAGTTCTTGTTCATCAAGGGTAGAAAGTAAGGGAGACATGGTGAGATGTGCGCTAACTGTGACTACAGATGGTGAATGTTGGAAATGGTGCCTTCTGAGCTCCTTACTGTTCTCCTTCACCTAGGGTAGTGAGTAAGGTAGACGTGTACAGCTGTAGGCTAACTATGTTTACAGATGGTGAATGTTGGAAATGGTGCTTTCTGAGGCTCCTTACAGTTCTTGTTCATCAGGGGTAGAAAGTAAGGGAGACATGGTCAGATGTGCGCTAACTGTGTCTACAGATGGTGAATGTTGGAAATGGTGCCTTCTGAGCTCCTTACTGTTCTCCTTCACCTAGGGTAGTGAGTAAGGTAGACGTGTACAGCTGTACGCTAACTATGTCTACAGATGGTGAATGTTGGAAATGGTGCTTTCTGAGGCTCCTTACAGTTATTGTTCATCAAGGGTAGAAAGTAAGGGAGACATGGTCAGATGTGCGCTAACTGTGTCTACAGATGGTGAATGTTGGAAATGGTGCCTTCTGAGCTCCTTACTGTTCTCCTTCACCTAGGGTAGTGAGTAACGTAGACGTGTACAGCTGTACGCTAACTATGTCTACAGATGGTGAACGTTGGAAATGGTGCTTTCTGAGGCTCAATACAGTTCTTGTTCATCAAGGGTAGAAAGTAAGGGAGACTTGGTCACATGTGCGCTAACTGTGTCTACAGATGGTGAATGTTGGAAATGGTGCTTTCTGAGGCTCCTAACAGTTATTGTTCATCAAGGGTAGAAAGTAAGGGAGACATGGTCAGATGTGCGCTAACTGTGTCTACAGATGGTGAATGTTGGAAATGGTGCTTTCTAAGGCTCCTTACAGTTCTTGTTCATCAAGGGTAGATAGTAAGGGAGACATGGTCGGATGTGCGCTAACTGTGTCTACAGATGGTGAATGTTGGAAATGGTGCCTTCTGAGCTCCTTACTGTTCTCCTTCACCTAGGGTAGTGAGTAAGGTAGACGTGTACAGCTGTACGCTAACTATGTCTACAGATGGTGAATGTTGGAAATGGTGCTTTCTGAGGCTCCTTACAGTTCTTGTTCATCAAGGGTAGAAAGTAAGGGAGACATGGTCAGATGTGCGCTAACTGTGTCTACAGATGGTGAATGTTGGAAATGGTGCCTTCTGAGCTCCTTACTGTTCTCCTTCACCTAGGGTAGTGAGTAACGTAGACGTGTACAGCTGTACGCTAACTATGTCTACAGATGGTGAATGTTGGAAATGGTGCTTTCTGAGGCTCAATACAGTTCTTGTTCATCAAGGGTAGAAAGTAAGGGAGACATGGTCAGATGTGCGCTAACTGTGTCTACAGATGGGGAATGTTGGAAATGGTGCTTTCTGAGGCTCCTTACAGTTCTTGTTCATCAAGGTTAGAAAGTAAGGGAGACATGGTCAGATGTGCGCTAACTGTGTCAACAGATAGTGAATGTTGGAAATGGTGCTTTCTGAGGCTCCTTACAGTTCTTGTTCATCAAGGGTAGAAAGTAAGGGAGACATGGTCAGATGTGCGCTAACTGTGTCTACAGATGGTGAATGTTGGTAATGGTGCCTTCTGAGCTCCTTACTGTTCTCCTTCACCTAGGGTAGTGAGTAAGGTAGACGTGTACAGCTGTACGCTAACTATGTCTACAAATGGTGAAGGTTGGAAATGGTGCTTTCTGAGGCTCCTTACAGTTCTTGTTCATCAAGGGTAGAAAGTAAGGGAGACATGGTCAGATATGCGCTAACTGTGTCTACAGATGGTAAATGTTGGAAATGGTGCTTTCTGAGGCTCCTTACTGTTCTTGTTCATCAAGGGTAGAAAGTAAGGGAGACATGGTCAGATGTGCGCTAACTGTGTCTACAGATGGTGAATGTTGGAAATGGTGCCTCTGAGCTCCTTACTGTTCTCCTTCACCTAGGGTAGTGAGTAAGGTAGACGTGTACAGCTGTACGCTAACTATGTCTACAGATGGTGAATGTTGGAAATGGTGCTTTCTGAGGCTCAATACAGTTCTTGTTCATCAAGGGTAGAAAGTAAGGGAGACATGGTCAGATGTGCGCTAACTGTGTCTACAAATGGTGAATGTTGGAAATGGTGCTTTCTGAGGCTCCTTACAGTTCTTGTTCATCAAGGGTACAAAGTAAGGGAGACATGGTCAGATGTGCGCTAACTGTGTCTACAGATGGTGAATGTTGGAAACGGTGCTTTCTTAGGCTCCTTACAGTTCTTGTTCATCAAGGGTAGAAAGTAAGGGAGACATGGTGAGATGTGCGCTAACTGTGTCTACAGATGGTGAATGTTGTAAATGGTGCCTTCTGAGCTCTTTACTGTTTTCCTTCCCCTAGGGTAGTGAGTAAGGTAGACGTGTACAGCTGTACGCTAACTATGTCTACAGATGGTGAATGTTGGAAATGGTTCTTTCTGAGGCTCCTTACAGTTCTTGTTCATCAAGGGTAGAAAGTAAGGGAGACATGGTGAGATGTGCGCTAACTGTGACTACAGATGGTGAATGTTGGAAATGGTGCCTTCTGAGCTCCTTACTGTTCTCCTTCACCTAGGGTAGTGAGTAAGGTAGACGTGTACAGCTGTACGCTAACTATGTCTACAGATGGTGAATGTTGGAAATGGTGCTTTCTGAGGCTCCTTGCAGTTCTTGTTCATCAAGGGTACAAAGTAAGGGAGACATGGTCAGATGTGCGCTAACTGTGTCTACAGATGGTGAATGTTGGAAACGGTGCTTTCTTAGGCTCCTTACAGTTCTTGTTCATCAAGGGTAGAAAGTAATGGAGACATGGTGAGATGTGCGCTAACTGTGTCTACAGATGGTGAATGTTGTAAATGGTGCCTTCTGAGCTCTTTACTGTTTTCCTTCACCTAGGGTAGTGAGTAAGGTAGACGTGTACAGCTGTACGCTAACTATGTCTACAGATGGTGAATGTTGGAAATGGTACTTTCTGAGGCTCCTTACAGTTCTTGTTCATCAATGGTAGAAAGTAAGGGAGACATGGTCAGATGTGCGCTAACTGTGTCTACAGATGGTGAATTTTGGAAATGGTGCCTTCTGAGCTCCTTACTGTTCTCCTTCACCTAGGGTAGTGAGTAACGTAGACGTGTACAGCTGTACGCTAACTATGTCTACAGATGGTGAATATTGGAAATGGTGCTTTCTGAGGCTCAATACAGTTCTTGTTCATCAAGGGTAGAAAGTAAGGGAGACATGGTCAGATGTGCGCTAACTGTGTCTACAGATAGTGAATGTTGGAAATGGTGCTTTCTGAGGCTCCTTACAGTTCTTGTTCATCAAGGGTAGATAGTAAGGGAGACATGGTCAGATGTGCGCTAACTGTGTCTACAGATGGTGAATGTTGGAAATGGTGCCTTCTGAGCTCCTTACTGTTCTCCTTCACCTACGGTAGTGAGTAAGGTAGACGTGTACAGCTGTACGCTAACTATGTTTACAGATGGTGAATGTTGGAAATGGTGCTTTCTGAGGCTCCTTACAGTTTCTTGTTCATCAAGGGTAGAAAGTAAGGGAGGCATGGTCAGATGTGCGCTAACTGTGTCTACAGATGGTGAATGTTGGAAATGGTGCCTTCTGAGCTCCTTACTGTTCTCCATCACCTAGGGTAGTCAGTAAGGTAGACGTGTACAGCTGTACGCTAACTATGTCTAAAAATGGTGAATGTTGGAAATGGTGCTTTCTGAGGCACCTTACAGTTCTTGTTCGTCAAGGGTAGAAAGTAAGGGAGACATGGTCAGATGTGCGCTAACTGTGTCTGCAGATGGTGAATGGTTGGAAATGGTGCTTTCTGAGGCTCCTTACAGTTCTTGTTCATCAATGGTAGAAAGTAAGGAGACATGGTCAGATGTGCGCTAACTGAGTCTACAGATGTGAATGTTGGAAATGGTGCTTTCTGAGGCTCCTTACAGTTCTTGTTCATCAAGGGTAAAAAGTAAGGGAGACATGGTCAGATGTGCGCTAACTGTGTCTACAGATGGTGAATGTTGGGAAATGGTGCCTTCTGAGCTCCTTACTGTTCTCCTTCACCTAGGGTAGTGAGTAAGGTAGACGTGTACAGCTGTACGCTAACTATGTCTACAGATGGTGAATGTTGGAAATGCTGCTTTCTGAGGCTCCTTACAGATCTTGTATATCAAGGGTAGGGAAGTAAGGGAGACATGGTACAATGTGCGCTAACTGTGTCTACAGATGGCGAATGTTGGAAATGGTGCCTTCTGAGCTCCTTACTGTTCTCCTTCACCTAGGGTAGTGAGTAAGGTAGACGTGTACAGCTGTACGCTAACTATGTCTACAGATGGTGAATGTTGGAAACGGTGCTTTCTTAGGCTCCTTACAGTTCTTGTTCATCAAGGGTAGAAAGTAAGGGAGACATGGTGAGATGTGCGCTAACTGTGTCTACAGATGGTGAATGTTGTAAATGGTGCCTCTGAGCTCTTTACTGTTTTCCTTCACCTAGGGTAAGTGAGTAAGGTAGACGTGTACAGCTGTACGCTAACTATGTCTACAGATGGTGAATGTTGGAATGGTGCTTTCTGAGGCTCCTTTACAGTTCTTGTTCATCAAGGGTAGAAAGTAAGGGAGACATGGTGAGATGTGCGCTAACTGTGACTACAGATGGTGAATGTTGGAAATGGTGCCTTCTGAGCTCCTTACTGTTCTCTTCACCTAGGGTAGTGAGTAAGGTAGACGTGTACAGCTGTACGCTAACTATGTCTACAGATGGTGAATGTTGCAAATGGTGCTTTCTGAGGCTCCTTACAGTTCTTGTTCATCAAGGGTAGAAAGTAAGGCGAGACATGGTCAGATATGCGCTAACTGTGTCTAGAGATGGTAAATGTTGGAAATGGTGCTTTCTGAGGCTCCTTACTGTTCTTGTTCATCAAGGGTAGAAAGTAAGGGAGACATGGTCAGATGTGCGCTAGCTGTGTCTACAGATGGTGAATGTTGGAAATGGTGCCTTCTGAGCTCCTTACTGTTCTCCTTCACCTAGGGTAGTGAGTAACGTAGACGTGTACAGCTGTACGCTAACTATGTCTACAGATGGTGAATGTTGGAAATTGTGCTTTCTGAGGCTCAATACAGTTCTTGTTCATCGAGGGTAGAAAGTAAGGGAGACATGGTCACATGTGCGCTAAATGTGTCTACAGATGGTGAATGTTGGAAATGGGTGCTTTCTGAGGCTCCTAACAGGTATTGTTCATCAAGGGTAGAAAGTAAGGGAGACATGGTCAGATGTGCGCTAACTGTGTCTACAGATGGTGAATGTTGGAAAAGGTGCTTTCTGAGGCTCCTTACAGTTCTTGTTCATCAAGGGTAGAAAGTAAGGGAGACATGTCAGATGTGCGCTAACTGTGTCTACAGATAGTGAATGTTGGAAATGGTGTTTTCTCAGGCTCCTTACAGTTCTTGTTCATCAAGGGTAGAAAGTAAGGGAGACATGGTCAGATGTGCGCTAACTGTGTCTACAGATGGTGAATGTTGGAAATGGTGCTTTCTGAGGCTGAATACAGTTCATGTTCATCAAGGGTAGATAGTAAGGGAGACATGGTCAGATGTGCGCTAACTGTGTCTACAGATGGTGGATGTTGGAAATGATGCTTTCTGAGGCTCCTTACAGTTCTTGTTCATCAAGGTTAGAAAGTAAGGGAGACACGGTCAGATATGCGCTAAGACTGTGTCTACAGATGGTAAATGTTGGAAATGGTGCTTTCTGAGGCTCCTTAATGTTCTTGTTCATCAAGGGTAGAAAAGTAAGGGAGACATGGTCAGATGTGCGCTAACTGTGACTACAGATGGTGAATGTTTGGAAATGGTGCCTTCTGAGCTCCTTACAGTTCTCCTTCACCTAGGGTAGTGAGTAAGGTAGACGTGTACAGCTGTACGCTAACTATGTCTACAGATGGTGTATGTTGGAAATGGTGCTTTCTGAGGCTCCTTACAGTTCTTGTTCATCAAGGGTAGAAAGTAAGGGAGACATGGTCAGATATGCGCTAACTGTGTCTACAGATGGTAAATGTTGGAAATGGTGCTTTCTGAGGCTCCTTACTGTTCTTGTTCATCAAGGGTAGAAAGTAAGGGAGACATGGTGAGATGTGCGCTAACTGTGTCTACAGATGGTGAATGTTGGAAATGGTGCCTTCTGAGCTCCTTACTGTTATCCTTCACCTAGGGAAGTGAGTAACGTAGACGTGTACAGCTGTACGCTAACTATGTCTACAGATGGTGAATGTTGGAAATGGTGCTTTCTGAGGCTCAATACAGTTCTTGTTCATCAAGGGTAGAAAGTAAGGGAGACATGGTCAGATGTGCGCTAACTGTGTCTACAGATGGTGAATGTTGGAAATGGTGCTTTCTGAGGCTCCTAACAGTGTCTTGTTCATCAAGGGTAGAAAGTAAGGGAGACATGGTCAGATGTGCGCTAACTGTGTCTACAGATGGTGAATGTTGGAAATGGTGCTTTCTGAGGGTCCTTACAGTTCTTGTTCATCAAGGGTAGAAAGTAAGGGAGACATGGTCAGATGTGCGCTTACTGTGTCTACAGATAGTGAATGTTGGAAATGGTGCTTTCTGAGGCGTCCTTACAGTTCTTGTTCATCAAGGGTAGAAAGTAAGGGAGACATGGTCAGATGTGCGCTAACTGTGTCTACAGATGGTGAATGTTGGAAATGGTGCTTTCTGAGGCTCCTTACAGTTCTTGTTCATCAAGGGTAGATAGTAAGGGAGACATGGTCAGATGTGCGCTAACTGTGTCTACAGATGGTGAATGTTGGAAATGGTGCCTTCTGAGCTCCTTACTGTTCTCCTTCACCTAGGGTAGTGAGTAAGGTAGACGTGTACAGCTGTACGCTAACTATGTCTACAGATGGTGAATGTTGAAAATGGTGCTTTCTGAGGCTCCTTACAGTTCTTGTTCATCAAGGGTAGAAGTAAGGGAGGCATGGTCAGATGTGCGCTGACTGTGTCTACAGATGGTGAATGTTGGAAATGGTGCCTTCTGAGCTCCTTACTGTTCTCCTTCACCTAGGGTAGTCGGTAAGGTAGACGTGTACAGCTGTACGCTAACTATGTCTAAAAATGGTGAATGTTGGAAATGGTGCTTTCTGAGGCTCCTTACAGTTCTTGTTCGTCAAGGGTAGAAAGTAAGGGAGACATGGTCAGATGTGCGCTAACTGTGTCTACAGATGGTGAATGTTGGAAATGGTGCTTTCTGAGGCTCCTTACAGTTCTTGTTCATCAATGGTAGAAGGTAAGGGAGACATGGTCAGATGTGCGCTAACTGTGTCTACAGATGGTGAATGTTGGAAATGGTGCTTTCTGAGGCTCCTTACAGTTCTTGTTCATCAAGGGTAAAAGTAAGGGAGACATGGTCAGATGTGCGCTAACTGTGTCTACAGATGGTGAATGTTGGAAATGGTGCCTTCTGAGCTCCTTACTGTTCTCCTTCACCTAGGGTAGTGAGTAAGGTAGACGTGTACAGCTGTACGCTAACTATGTCTACAGATGGTGAATGTTGGAAATGGTGCTTTCTGAGGCTCCTAACAGTTCTTGTTCATCAAGGGTAGAAAGTAAGGGAGACATGGTCAGATGTGCGCTAACTGTGTCTACAGATGGTGAATGTTGGAAATGGTGCCTTCTGAGCTCCTTACTGTTCTCCTTCACCTAGGGTAGTGAGTAAGGTAGACGTGTACAGCTGTACGCTAACTATGTCTACAGATGGTGAATGTTGGAAATGGTGCTTTCTGAGGCTCCTTACAGGTCTTGTTCATCAAGGGTAGAAAGTAAGGGAGACATGGTCAGATGTGCGCTAACTGTCTCTACAGATGGTGAATGTTGGAAATGGTGCTTTCTGAGGCTCCTAACAGTTCTTGTTCATCAAGGGTAGAAAGTAAGGGAGACATGGTCAGATGTGCGCTAACTGTGCCTACAGATGGTGAATGTTGGAAATGATGTTTTGTGAGGCTCCTTACAGTTGTTGTTCATCAAGGGTAGAAAGTAAGGGAGACATGGTCAGATGTGCGCTAACTGTGTCTACAGATGGTGAATGGTTGGAAATGATGTTTTGAGAGGCTCCTTACTGTTGTTGTTCATCACGGGTAGAAAGTAAGGGGGACATGGGTGAGATGTGCGCTAACTGTGTCTACAGATGGTGAATGTTGGAAATGGTGCCTTCTGAGCTCCTTGCTGTTCTCCTTCACCTAGGGTACTGAGTAAGGTAGACGTGTACAGCTGTACGCTAACTATGTCTACAGATGGTGAATGTTGGAAATGGTGCTTTCTGAGGCTCTTTACAGTTCTTGTTCATCAAGGGTAGAAAGTAAGGGAGACATGGTCAGATGTGCGCTAACTGTGTCTACAGATGGTGAATGTTGGAAATGGTGCTTTCTGAGGCTCCTAACAGTTCTTGTTCATCAAGGGTAGAAAGTAAGGGAGACATGGTCAGATGTGCGCTAACTGTGTCTACAGATGGTGAATGTTGGAAATGGTGCTTTCTGAGGCTCCTTACAGTTCTTGTTCATCAAGGGTAGAAACTAAGGGAGACATGGTCATATGTGCGCTAACTGTGTCTACAGATAGTGAATGTTGGAAATGGTGCTTTCTGAGGCTCCTTACAGTTCTTGTTCATCAAGGGTAGAAAGTAAGGGAGACATGGTGAGATGTGCGCTAACTGTGTCTACAGATGGTGAATGTTGGAAATGGTGCTTTCTGAGGCTCCGTACAGTTCTTGTTCATCAAGGGTAGAAACTAAGGGAGACATGGTCATATGTGCGCTGTGTCTACAGATAGTGAATGTTGGAAATGGTGCTTTCTGAGGCTCCTTACAGTTCTTGTTCATCAAGGGTAGAAAGTAAGGGAGACATGGTCAGATGTGCGCTAACTGTGTCTACAGATTATGAATGTTGGAAATGATGCTTTCTGAGGCTCCTTACAGTTCTTGTTCATCAAGGGTAGAAAGTAAGGGAGACATGGTGAGATGTGCGCTAACTGTGTCTACAGATGGTGAATGTTGGAAATGGTGCTTTCTGAGGCTCCTTACAGTTCCTGTTCATCAAGGGTAGAAAGTAAGGGAGACATGGTCAGATGTGCACTAACTGTGTCTACAGATAGTGAATGTTGGAAATGGTGCTTTCTGAGGCTCCTTACAGTTTTTGTTCATCAACGGTAGAAAGTAAGGGAGACATGGTCAGATGTGCGCTAACTGTGTCTACAGATGGTAAATGTTTTAAATGGTGCTTTCTGAGGCTCCTTACAGTTCTTGTTCATCAAGGGTAGAAAGTAAGGGAGCCATGGTCAGATGTGCGCTAACTGTGTCTACAGATGGTGAATGTTGGAAATGGTGCCTTCTGAGCTCCTTACTGTTTTCCTTCACCTAGGGTAGTGAGTAAGGTAGACGTGTACAGCTGTACGCTAACTATGTCTACAGATGGTGAATGTTGGAAATGGTGCTTTCTGAGGCTCCTTACAGTTCTTGTTCATCAATTGTAGAAAGTAAGGGAGACATGGTCAGATGTGCGCTAACTGTGTCTACAGATAGTGAATGTTGGAAATGGTGCTTTCTGAGGCTCCTTACAGTTCTTGTTCATCAAGGGTAGAAAGTAAGGGAGACATGGTCAGATGTGCGCTAACTGTGTCTACAGATGGTGAATGTTGGAAATGGTGCCTTCTGGGGTTCTTACAGTTCTTGTTCATTAAGGGTAGAAAGTAAGGGAGAAATGGTGAGATGTGCGCTAACTGTGTCTACAGATGGTGAATGTTGGAAATGGTGCTTTCTGAGGCTCCTTACAGTTCTTGTTCATCAAGGGTAGAAAGTAAGGGAGACAAGGTCAGATGTGCGCTAACTGTGTCTACAGATAGTGAATGTTGGAAATGGTGCTTTCTGAGGCTCCTTACAGTTATTGTTCATCAAGGGTAGAAAGTAAGGGAGACATGGTCAGATGTGCGCTAACTGTGTCTACAGATGGTGAATGTTGGAAATGGTGCTTTCTGAGGCTCCTTACAGTTTTTGTTCATCAATGGTAGAAGGTAAGGGAGACATGGTCAGATGTGCGCTAACTCTGTCTACAGATGGTGAATGTTCCAAATGTTGCTTTCTGAGGCTCCTTACAGTTCTTGTTCATCAAGGGTAGAACGTAAGGGAGACATGGTCAGATGTCTGCTAACTGTGTCTACAGATGGTGAATGTTGGAAATGGTGCCTACTGGGCTCCTTACTGTTCTCCTTCACCTAGGGTAGTGAGTAAGGTAGACGTGTACAGCTGTACGCTAACTATGTCTACAGATGGTGAATGTTGGAAATGGTGCTTTCTGAGGCTCCTTACAGTTCTTGTTCATCAAGGGTAGAAAGTAAGGGAGACATGGTCAGATGTGCGCTAACTGTGTCTACAGATGGTGAATGTTGGAAATGGTGCCTTCTGAGCTCCTTACTGTTCTCCTTCACCTAGGGTAGTGAGTAAGGTAGACGTGTACAGCTGTACGCTAACTATGTCTACAGATGGTGAAGGTTGGAAATGGTGCTTTCTGAGGCTCCTTACAGTTCTTGTTCATCAAGGTTAGAAAGTAAAAGAGACATGGTCAGATGTGCGCTAACTGTGTCTACAGATGGTGAATGTTAGAAATGGTGCTTTCTGAGGCTCCTTACAGTTCTTGTTCATCAAGGGTAGAAAGTAAGGGAGACATGGTGAGATGTGCGCTAACTGTGTCTACAGATGGTGAATGTTGGAAATGGTGCCTTCTGAGCTCCTTGCTGTTCTCCTTCACCTAGGGTAGTGAGTAAGGTAGACGTGTACAGCTGTACGCTAACTATGTCTACAGATGGTGAAGGTTGGAAATGGTGCTTTCTGAGGCTCCTTACAGTTCTTGTTCATCAAGGTTAGAAAGTAAAAGAGACATGGTCAGATGTGCGCTAACTGTGTCTACAGATGGTGAATGTTGGAAATGGTGCTTTCTGAGGCTCCTAACAGTTCTTGTTCATCAAGGGTAGAAAGTAAAAGAGACATGGTCAGATGTGCGCTAACTGTGTCTACAGATAGCGAATGTTGGAAATGGTGATATCTGAGGCTCCTTACAGTTCTTGTTCATCAAGGGTAGAAAGTAAGGGAGACATGGTCAGATGTGCGCTAACTCTGTCTACAGATGGTGAATGTTCCAAATGGTGCTTTCTGAGGCTCCTTACAGTTCTTGTTCATCAAGGGTAGAACGTAAGGGAGACATGGTCAGATGTGTGCTAACTGTGTCTACAGATGGTGAATGTTGGAAATGGTGCCTTCTGGGCTCCTTACTGTTCTCCTTCACCTAGGGTAGTGAGTAAGGTAGACGTGTACAGCTGTACGCTAACTATGTCTACAGATGGTGAATGTTGGAAATGGTGCTTTCTGAGGCTCCTTACAGTTCTTGTTCATCAAGGGTAGAAAGTAAGGGAGACATGGTCAGATGTGCGCTAACTGTGTCTACAGATGGTGAATGTTGGAAATGGTGCCTTCTGAGCTCCTTACTGTTCTCCTTCACCTAGGGTAGTGAGTAAGGTAGACGTGTACAGCTGTACGCTAACTATGTCTACAGATGGTGAAGGTTGGAAATGGTGCTTTCTGAGGCTCCTTACAGTTCTTGTTCATCAAGGTTAGAAAGTAAAAGAGACATGGTCAGATGTGCGATAACTGTGTCTACAGATGGTGAATGTTAGAAATGGTGCTTTCTGAGGCTCCTTACAGTTCTTGTTCATCAAGGGTAGAAAGTAAGGGAGACATGGTGAGATGTGCGCTAACTGTGTCTACAGATGGTGAATGTTGGAAATGGTGCCTTCTGAGCTCCTTGCTGTTCTCCTTCACCTAGGGTACTGAGTAAGGTAGACGTGTACAGCTGTACGCTAACTATGTCTACAGATGGTGAATGTTGGAAATGGTGCTTTCTGAGACTCTTTACAGTTCTTGTTCATCAAGGGTAGAAAGTAAGGGAGACATGGTCAGATGTGCGCTAACTGTGTCTACAGATGGTGAATGTTGGAAATGGTGCTTTCTGAGGCTCCTAACAGTTCTTGTTCATCAAGGGTAGAAAGTAAGGGAGACATGGTCAGATGTGCGCTAACTGTGTCTACAGATGGTGAATGTTGGAAATGGTGCTTTCTGAGGCTCCTTACAGTTCTTGTTCATCAAGGGTAGAAACTAAGGGAGACATGGTCATATGTGCGCTAACTGTGTCTACAGATAGTGAATGTTGGAAATGGTGCTTTCTGAGGCTCCTTACAGTTCTTGTTCATCAAGGGTAGAAAGTAAGGGAGACATGGTCAGATGTGCGCTAACTGTGTCTACAGATTATGAATGTTGGAAATGATGCTTTCTGAGGCTCCTTACAGTTCTTGTTCATCAAGGGTAGAAAGTAAGGGAGACATGGTGAGATGTGCGCTAACTGTGTCTACAGATGGTGAATGTTGGAAATGGTGCTTTCTGAGGCTCCTTACAGTTCCTGTTCATCAAGGGTAGAAAGTAAGGGAGACATGGTCAGATGTGCGCTAACTGTGTCTACAGATAGTGAATGTTGGAAATGGTGCTTTCTGAGGCTCCTTACAGTTTTTGTTCATCAACGGTAGAAATTAAGGGAGACATGGTCAGATGTGCGCTAACTGTGTCTACAGATGGTAAATGTTTTAAATGGTGCTTTCTGAGGCTCCTTACAGTTCTTGTTCATCAAGGGTAGAAAGTAAGGGAGCCATGGTCAGATGTGCGCTAACTGTGTCTACAGATGGTGAATGTTGGAAATGGTGCCTTCTGAGCTCCTTACTGTTTTCCTTCACCTAGGGTAGTGAGTAAGGTAGACGTGTACAGCTGTACGCTAACTATGTCTACAGATGGTGAATGTTGGAAATGGTGCTTTCTGAGGCTCCTTACAGTTCTTGTTCATCAAGGGTAGAAAGCAAGGGAGACATGGTCAGATGTGCGCTAACTGTGTCTACAGATGGTGAATGTTGGAAATGGTGCTTTCTGAGGCTCCTTACAGTTCTTGTTCATCAAGGGTAGAAAGTAAGGGAGACATGGTCAGATGTGCGCTAACTGTGTCTACAGATAGTGAATGTTGGAAATGGTGCTTTCTGAGGCTCCTTACAGTTCTTGTTCATCAAGGGTAGAAAGTAAGGGACATGGTCAGATGTGCGCTAACTGTGTCTACAGATGGTGAATGTTGGAAATGGTGCTTTCTGAGGCTCCTTACAGTTCTTGTTCATAAAGTGTAGAAAGTAAGGGAGACATGGTCAGATGTGCGCTAACTGTGTCTACAGATGGTGAATGTTGGAAATGTTGCCTTCTGAGCACCTTACTGTTCTCCTTCACCTAGGGTAGTGAGTAAGGTAGACGTGTACAGCTGTACGCTAACTATGTCTACACATGGTGAATGTTGGAAATGGTGCTTTCTGAGGCTCCTTACAGTTCTTGTTCTTCAAGAGTAGAAAGTAAGGGAGACATGGTCAGATGTGCGCTAACTGTGTCTACAGATAGTGAATGTTGGAAATGGTGCTTTCTGAGGCTCCTTACAGTTCTTGTTCATCAAGGGTAGAAAGTAAGGGAGACGTGGTCAGATGTGCGCTAACTGTGTCTACAGATGGTGAATGTTGGAAATGGTGCCTTCTGAGCTCCTTACTGTTCTCCTTCACCTAGGGTAGTGAGTAAGGTAGACGTGTACAGCTCTACGCTATGTCTACAGATGGTGAATGTTGGAAATGGTGCTTTCTGAGGCTCCTTACAGTTCTTGTTCATCAAGGGTAGAAAGTGAGGGAGACATGGTCAGATGTGCGCTAACTGTGTCTACAGATGGTGAATGTTGGAAATGGTGCTTTCTGAGGCTCCTTACAGTTCTTGTTCATCAAGGGTAGAAAGTAAGGGAGACATGGTCAGATGTGCGCTAACTGTGTCTACAGACGGTGAATGTTGGAAATGGTGCCTTCTGAGCTCCTTACTGTTCTCCTTCACCTAGGGTAGTGAGTAAGGTAGACGTGTACAGCTGTACGCTAACTATGTCTACAGATGGTGAATGTTGGAAATGGTGCTTTCTGAGGCTCCTTACATCCTTGTTCATCAAGGGTAGAAAGTAAGGGAGACATGGTCAGATGTGCGCTAACTGTGTCTACAGATGGTGAATGTTGGAAATGGTGCTTTCTGAGGCTCCTTACAGTTCTTGTTCATCAAGGGTAGAAAGCAAGGGAGACATGGTCTGATGTGCGCTAACTGTGTCTACAGATGGTGAATGTTGGAAATGGTGCCTTCTGAGCTCCTTACTTTTCTCCTTCACCTAGGGTAGTGAGTAAGGTAACGTGTACAGCTGTATGCTAACTATGTCTACAGATGGTGAATGTTGGAAATGGTGTTTTCTGAGGCTCCTTACAGTTCTTGTTCATCAAGGGTAGAAAGTATGGGAGACATGGTCAGATGTGCGCTAACTGTGTCTACAGATGGTGAATGTTGGAAATGGTGCTTTCTGAGGCTCCTTACAGTTCTTGTTCATCAAGGGTAGAAAGTAAGGGAGACATGGTCAGATGTGCGCTAGCTATGTCTACAGATGGTGAATGTTGGAAATGGTGCTTTCTGAGGCTCCTTACAGTTCTTGTTCATCAAGGGTAGAAAGTAAGGGAGACATGGTCAGATGTGCGCTAACTGTGTCTACAGATGGTGAATGTTGGAAATGTTGCCTTCTGAGCACCTTACTGTTCTCCTTCACCTAGGGTAGTGAGTAAGGTAGACGTGTACAGCTGTACGCTAACTATGTCTACACATGGTGAATGTTGGAAATGGTGCTTTCTGAGGCTCCTTACAGTTCTTGTTCTTCAAGAGTAGAAAGTAAGGGATACATTGTCAGATGTGCACTAACTGTGTCTACAGATAGTGAATGTTGGAAATGGTGCTTTCTGAGGCTCCTTACAGTTCTTGTTCATCGAGGGTAGAAAGTAAGGGAGACATGGTCAGATGTGCGCTAACTGTGTCTACAGATGGTGAATGTTGGAAATGGTGCCTTCTGAGCTCCTTACTGTTCTCCTTCACCTAGGGTAGTGAGTAAGGTAGACGTGTACAGCTGTACGCTATGTCTACAGATGGTGAATGTTGGAAATGGTGCTTTCTGAGGCTCCTTACAGTTCTTGTTCATCAAGGGTAGAAAGTGAGGGAGACATGGTCAGATGTGCGCCAACTGTGTCTACAGATGGTGAATGTTGGAAATGGTGCTTTCTGAGGCTCCTTACAGTTCTTGTTCATCAACGGTAGAAAGTAAGGGAGACATGGTCAGATGTGCGCTAACTGTGTCTACAGACGGTGAATGTTGGAAATGGTGCCTTCTGAGCTCCTTACTGTTCTCCTTCACCTAGGGTAGTGAGTAAGGTAGACGTGTACAGCCGTACGCTAACTATGTCTACAGATGGTGAATGTTGGAAATGGTGCTTTCTGAGGCTCCTTACAGTTCTTGTTCATCAAGGGTAGAAAGTGAGGGAGACATGGTCAGATGTGCGCTAACTGTGTCTACAGATGGTGAATGTTGGAAATGGTGCTTTCTGAGGCTCCTTACAGTTCTTGTTCATCAAGGGTAGAAAGTAAGGGAGACATGGTCAGATGTGCGCTAACTGTGTCTACAGATGGTGAAAGTTGGAAATGGTGCCTTCTGAGCTCCTTACTGTTCTCCTTCACCTAGGGTAGTGAGTAAGGTAACGTGTACAGCTGTACGCTAACTATGTCTACAGATGGTGAATGTTGGAAATGGTGCTTTCTGAGGCTCCTTACAGTTCTTGTTCATCAAGGGGAGAAAGTATGGGAGACATGGTCAGATGTGCGCTAACTGTGTCTACAGATGGTGAATGTTGGAAATGGTGGTTTCTGAGGCTCCTTACAGTTCTTGTTCATCAGGGGTAGAAAGTAAGGGAGACATGGTCAGATGTGCGCTAACTGTGTCTATAGATGGTGAATGTTGGAAATGGTGGTTTCTGAGGCTCCTTACAGTTCTTGTTCATCAAGGGTAGAAAGTAAGGAAGACATGGTCAGATGTGCGCTAACTGTGTCGATAGATGGTGAATGTTGGAAATGGTGCTTTTTGAGGCTCCTTACAGTTCTTGTTCATCAAGGGTAGAAAGTAAGGGAGACATGGTCAGATGTGCGCTAACTATGTCTACAGATGGTGAATGTTGGAAATGGTGCATTCTGAGGCTCCTTACAGTTCTTGTTCATCAAGGGTAGAAAGTAAGGGAGACATGGTCAGATGTACGCCAACTGTGTCTACAGATGGTGAATGTTGGAAATGGCGCCTTCTGAGCTCCTTACTGTTCTCCTTCACCTAGGGTAGTGAGTAAGGTAGACGTGTACAGCTGTACGCTAACTATGTTTACAGATGGTGAATGTTGGAAATGGTGCTTTCTGAGGCTCCTTACAGTTCTTGTTCATCAAGGGTAGAAAGTAAGGGAGACATGGTCAGATGTGCGCTAACTGTGTCTACAGATGGTGAATGTTTGAAATGGTGCTTTCTGAGGCTCCTTACAGATCTTGTTCATCAAGGGTAGAATGTAAGGGAGACATGGTCAGATGTGCGCTAACTGTGTCTACAGATGGTGAATGTTGGAAATGGTGCCTTCTGAGCTCCTTACTGTTCTCCTTCACCTAGGGTAGTGAGTAAGGTACACGTGTACAGCTGTACGCTAACTATGTCTACAGATGGTGAATGTTGGAAATGGTGCTTTCTGAGGCTCCTTACAGTTCTTGTTCATCAAGGGTAGAAAGTAAGGGAGACATGGTCAGATGTGCGCTAACTGTGTCTACAGATAGTGAATGTTGGAAATGGTGCTTTCTGAGGCTCCTTGCAGTTCTTGTTCATCAAGGGTAGAAAGTAAGGGAGACATGGTCAGATGTGCGCTAACTGTGTCTACAGATGGTGAATGTTGGAAATGGTGCTTTCTGAGGTTCCTTACAGTTCTTGTTCATCAAAGGTAAAAAGTAAGGGAGACATGGTCAGATGTGCGCTAACTGTGTCTACAGATGGTGAATGTTGGTAATGGTGCCTTCTGAGCTCCTTACTGTTCTCCTTCACCTAGGGTAGTGAGTAAGGTAGACGTGTACAGCTGTACGCTAACTGTGTCTACAGATGGTGAATGTTGGAAATGGTGCTTTCTGAGGCTCCTTACAGTTCTTGTTCATCAAGGGTAGAAAGTAAGGGAGACATGGTCAGATGTGCGCTAACTGTGTCTACAGATGGTGAATGTTGGAAATGGTGCCTTCTGAGCTCCTTACTGTTCTCCTTCACCTAGGGTAGTGAGTAAGGTAGACGTGTACAGCTGTACGCTAACTATGTCTACAGATGGTGAATGTTGGAAATGGTGCTTTCTGAGGCTCCTTACAGTTCTTGTTCATCAAGGGTAGAAAGTAAGGGAGCCATGGTCAGATGTGCGCTAACTGTGTCTACAGATGGTGAATGTTGGAAATGGTGCCTTCTGAGCTCCTTACTGTTTTCCTTCACCTAGGGTAGTGAGTAAGGTAGACGTGTACAGCTGTACGCTAACTATGTCTACAGATGGTGAATGTTGGAAATGGTGCTTTCTGAGGCTCCTTACAGTTCTTGTTCATCAAGGGTAGAAAGCAAGGGAGACATGGTCAGATGTGCGCTAACTGTGTCTACAGATGGTGAATGTTGGAAATGGTGCTTTCTGAGGCTCCTTACAGTTCTTGTTCATCAAGGGTAGAAAGTAAGGGAGACATGGTCAGATGTGCGCTAACTGTGTCTACAGATAGTGAATGTTGGAAATGGTGCTTTCTGAGGCTCCTTACAGTTCTTGTTCATCAAGGGTAGAAAGTAAGGGACATGGTCAGATGTGCGCTAACTGTGTCTACAGATGGTGAATGTTGGAAATGGTGCTTTCTGAGGCTCCTTACAGTTCTTGTTCATAAAGTGTAGAAAGTAAGGGAGACATGGTCAGATGTGCGCTAACTGTGTCTACAGATGGTGAATGTTGGAAATGTTGCCTTCTGAGCACCTTACTGTTCTCCTTCACCTAGGGTAGTGAGTAAGGTAGACGTGTACAGCTGTACGCTAACTATGTCTACACATGGTGAATGTTGGAAATGGTGCTTTCTGAGGCTCCTTACAGTTCTTGTTCTTCAAGAGTAGAAAGTAAGGGAGACATGGTCAGATGTGCGCTAAGTGTGTCTACAGATAGTGAATGTTGGAAATGGTGCTTTCTGAGGCTCCTTACAGTTCTTGTTCATCAAGGGTAGAAAGTAAGGGAGACATGGTCAGATGTGCGCTAACTGTGTCTACAGATGGTGAATGTTGGAAATGGTGCCTTCTGAGCTCCTTACTGTTCTCCTTCACCTAGGGTAGTGAGTAAGGTAGACGTGTACAGCTCTACGCTATGTCTACAGATGGTGAATGTTGGAAATGGTGCTTTCTGAGGCTCCTTACAGTTCTTGTTCATCAAGGGTAGAAAGTGAGGGAGACATGGTCAGATGTGCGCTAACTGTGTCTACAGATGGTGAATGTTGGAAATGGTGCTTTCTGAGGCTCCTTACAGTTCTTGTTCATCAAGGGTAGAAAGTAAGGGAGACATGGTCAGATGTGCGCTAACTGTGTCTACAGACGGTGAATGTTGGAAATGGTGCCTTCTGAGCTCCTTACTGTTCTCCTTCACCTAGGGTAGTGAGTAAGGTAGACGTGTACAGCTGTACGCTAACTATGTCTACAGATGGTGAATGTTGGAAATGGTGCTTTCTGAGGCTCCTTACATCCTTGTTCATCAAGGGTAGAAAGTAAGGGAGACATGGTCAGATGTGCGCTAACTGTGTCTACAGATGGTGAATGTTGGAAATGGTGCTTTCTGAGGCTCCTTACAGTTCTTGTTCATCAAGGGTAGAAAGCAAGGGAGACATGGTCTGATGTGCGCTAACTGTGTCTACAGATGGTGAATGTTGGAAATGGTGCCTTCTGAGCTCCTTACTTTTCTCCTTCACCTAGGGTAGTGAGTAAGGTAACGTGTACAGCTGTATGCTAACTATGTCTACAGATGGTGAATGTTGGAAATGGTGTTTTCTGAGGCTCCTTACAGTTCTTGTTCATCAAGGGTAGAAAGTATGGGAGACATGGTCAGATGTGCGCTAACTGTGTCTACAGATGGTGAATGTTGGAAATGGTGCTTTCTGAGGCTCCTTACAGTTCTTGTTCATCAAGGGTAGAAAGTAAGGGAGACATGGTCAGATGTGCGCTAGCTATGTCTACAGATGGTGAATGTTGGAAATGGTGCTTTCTGAGGCTCCTTACAGTTCTTGTTCATCAAGGGTAGAAAGTAAGGGAGACATGGTCAGATGTGCGCTAACTGTGTCTACAGATGGTGAATGTTGGAAATGTTGCCATCTGAGCACCTTACTGTTCTCCTTCACCTAGGGTAGTGAGTAAGGTAGACGTGTACAGCTGTACGCTAACTATGTCTACACATGGTGAATGTTGGAAATGGTGCTTTCTGAGGCTCCTTACAGTTCTTGTTCTTCAAGAGTAGAAAGTAAGGGATACATTGTCAGATGTGCGCTAACTGTGTCTACAGATAGTGAATGTTGGAAATGGTGCTTTCTGAGGCTCCTTACAGTTCTTGTTCATCAAGGGTAGAAAGTAAGGGAGACATGGTCAGATGTGCGCTAACTGTGTCTACAGATGGTGAATGTTGGAAATGGTGCCTTCTGAGCTCCTTACTGTTCTCCTTCACCTAGGGTTGTGAGTAAGGTAGACGTGTACAGCTGTACGCTATGTCTACAGATGGTGAATGTTGGAAATGGTGCTTTCTGAGGCTCCTTACAGTTCTTGGCCATCAAGGGTAGAAAGTGAGGGAGACATGGTCAGATGTGCGCCAACTGTGTCTACAGATGGTGAATGTTGGAAATGGTGCTTTCTGAGGCTCCTTACAGTTCTTGTTCATCAACGGTAGAAAGTAAGGGAGACATGGTCAGATGTGCGCTAACTGTGTCTACAGACGGTGAATGTTGGAAATGGTGCCTTCTGAGCTCCTTACTGTTCTCCTTCACCTAGGGTAGTGAGTAAGGTAGACGTGTACAGCCGTACGCTAACTATGTCTACAGATGGTGAATGTTGGAAATGGTGCTTTCTGAGGCTCCTTACAGTTCTTGTTCATCAAGGGTAGAAAGTGAGGGAGACATGGTCAGATGTGCGCTAACTGTGTCTACAGATGGTGAATGTTGGAAATGGTGCTTTCTGAGGCTCCTTACAGTTCTTGTTCATCAAGGGTAGAAAGTAAGGGAGACATGGTCAGATGTGCGCTAACTGTGTCTACAGATGGTGAAAGTTGGAAATGGTGCCTTCTGAGCTCCTTACTGTTCTCCTTCACCTAGGGTAGTGAGTAAGGTAACGTGTACAGCTGTACGCTAACTATGTCTACAGATGGTGAATGTTGGAAATGGTGCTTTCTGAGGCTCCTTACAGTTCTTGTTCATCAAGGGGAGAAAGTATGGGAGACATGGTCAGGTGTGCGCTAACTGTGTCTACAGATGGTGAATGTTGGAAATGGTGGTTTCTGAGGCTCCTTACAGTTCTTGTTCATCAAGGGTAGAAAGTAAGGGAGACATGGTCAGATGTGCGCTAACTGTGTCTATAGATGGTGAATGTTGGAAATGGTGCTTTTTGAGGCTCCTTACAGTTCTTGTTCATCAAGGGTAGAAAGTAAGGGAGACATGGTCAGATGTGCGCTAACTGTGTCTACAGATGGTGAATGTTGGAAATGGTGCTTTCTGAGGCTCCTTACAGTTCTTGTTCATCAAGGGTAGAAAGTAAGGGAGACATGGTCAGATGTGCACAAACTATGTCTACAGATGGTGAATGTTGAATGTTGGAAATGGTGCATTCTGAGGCTCCTTACAGTTCTTGTTCATCAAGGGTAGAAAGTAAGGGAGACATGGTCAGATGTACGCTAACTGTGTCTACAGATGGTGAATGTTGGAAATGGCGCCTTCTGAGCTCCTTACTGTTCTCCTTCACCTAGGGTAGTGAGTAAGGTAGACGTGTACAGCTGTACGCTAACTATGTTTACAGATGGTGAATGTTGGAAATGGTGCTTTCTGAGGCTCCTTACAGTTCTTGTTCATCAAGGGTAGAAAGTAAGGGAGACATGGTCAGATGTGCGCTAACTGTGTCTACAGATGGTGAATGTTTGAAATGGTGCTTTCTGAGGCTCCTTACAGTTCTTGTTCATCAAGGGTAGAAAGTAAGGGAGACATGGTCAGATGTGCGCTAACTGTGTCTACAGATGGTGAATGTTGGAAATGGTGCCTTCTGAGCTCCTTACTGTTCTCCTTCACCTAGGGTAGTGAGTAAGGTACACGTGTACAGCTGTACGCTAACTATGTCTACAGATGGTGAATGTTGGAAATGGTGCTTTCTGAGGCTCCTTACAGTTCTTGTTCATCAAGGGTAGAAAGTAAGGGAGACATGGTCAGATGTGCGCTAACTGTGTCTACAGTTAGTGAATGTTGGAAATGGTGCTTTCTGAGGCTCCTTGCAGTTCTTGTTCATCAAGGGTAGAAAGTAAGGGAGACATGGTCAGATGTGCGCTAACTGTGTCTACAGATGGTGAATGTTGGAAATGGTGCTTTCTGAGGTTCCTTACAGTTCTTGTTCATCAAAGGTAAAAAGTAAGGGAGACATGGTCAGATGTGCGCTAACTGTGTCTGCAGATGGTGAATGTTGGTAATGGTGCCTTCTGAGCTCCTTACTGTTCTCCTTCACCTAGGGTAGTGAGTAAGGTAGACGTGTACAGCTGTACGCTAACTGTGTCTACAGATGGTGAATGTTGGAAATGGTGCTTTCTGAGGCTCCTTACAGTTCTTGTTCATCAAGGGTAGAAAGTAAGGGAGACATGGTCAGATGTGCGCTAACTGTGTCTACAGATGGTGAATGTTGGAAATGGTGCCTTCTGAGCTCCTTACTGTTCTCCTTCACCTAGGGTAGTGAGTAAGGTAGACGTGTACAGCTGTACGCTAACTATGTCTACAGATGGTGAATGTTGGAAATGGTGCTTTCTGAGGCTCCTTACAGTTCTTGTTCATCAAGGGTAGAAAGTAAGTGAGACATGGTCAGATGTGCGCTAACTGTGTCTACAGATGGTGAATGTTGGAAATGGTGCCTTCTGAGGCTTCTTACAGTTCTTGTTCATCAAGTAAGGGAGAAATGGTGAGATGTGCGCTAACTGTGTCTACAGATGGTGAATGTTGGAAATGGTGCTTTCTGAGGCTCCTTACAGTTCTTGTTCATCAAGGGTAGAAAGTAAGGGAGACATGGTCAGATGTGCGCTAACTGTGTCTACAGATAGTTAATGTTGGAAATGGTGCTTGCTGAGGCTCCTTACACTTATTGTTCATCAAGGGTAGAAAGTAAGGGAGACATGGTCAGATGTGCGCTAACTGTGTCTACAGATGCTGAATGTTGGAAATGGTGCTTTCTGAGGCTCCTTACAGTTCTTGTTCATCAATGGTAGAAAGTAAGGGAGACATGGTCAGATGTGCGCTAACTGTGTCTACAGATGGTGAACGTTGAAAATTGTGCCTTCTGAGCTCCTTACTGTTCTCCTTCACCTAGGGTAGTGAGTAAGGTAGACGTGTACAGCTGTACACTAACTATGTCTACAGATGGTGTATGTTGGAAATGGTGCTTTCTGAGGCTCCTTACAGTTCTTGTTCATCAAGGGTAGAAAGTAATTGATACATGGTCAGATGTGCGCTAACTGTGTCTACAGATGGTGAATGTTGGAAATGGTGCTTTCTGAGGCTCCTTACAGTTATTGTTCATCAAGGGTAGAAAGTAAGGGAGACATGGTCAGATGTGCGCTAACTTTGTCTACAGATGGTGAATGTTGGAAATGGTGCTTCCTGAGGCTCCTTACAGTTCTTGTTCATCAATGGTAGAAAGTAAGGGAGACATGGTCAGATGTGCGCTAACTGTGTCTACAGATGGTGAACGTTGAAAATGGTGCCTTCTGAGCTCCTTACTGTTCTCCTTCACCTAGGGTAGTGAGTAAGGTAGACGTGTACAGCTGTACGCTAACTATGTCTACAGATGGTGAATGTTGGAAATGGTGCTTTCTGAGGCTCCTTACAGTTCTTGTTCATCAAGGGTAGAAAGTAAGGGAGATATGGTCAGATGTGCGCTAACTGTATCTACAGATGGTGAATGTTGGAAATGGTGCTTTCTGAGGCTCCTTACAGTTATTGTTCATCAAGGGTAGAAAGTAAGGGAGACATGGTCAGATGTGCGCTAACTGTGTCTACAGATGGTGAATGTTGGAAATGGTGCTTTCTGAGGCTCCTTACAGTTCTTGTTCATCAAGGGTAGAAAGTAAGGGAGACATGGTCAGATGTGCGCTAACTGTGTCTACAGATAGTGAATGTTGGAAATGGTGCCTTCTGAGCTCCTTACTGTTCTCCTTCACCTAGGGTAGTGAGTAAGGTAGACGTGTACAGCTGTACGCTAACTATCTCTACAGATGGTGAATGTTGGAAATGTTGCTTTCTGAGGCTCCTTACAGTTCTTGTTCATCAAGGGTAGAAAGTAAGGGAGACATGGTGAGATGTGCGCTAACTGTGTCTACAGATGGTAAATGTTGGAAATGATGCTTTCTGAGGCTCCTTACAGTTCTTGTTCATCAAGGGTAGAAAGTAAGGCAGACATGGTCAGATGTGCGCTAACTGTGTCTACAGATGGTGAATGTTGGAAATGGTGCTTTCTGAGGCTCCTTACAGTTCTTGTTCGTCAAGGGTAGAAAGTAAGGGAGACATGGTGAGATGTGCGCTAACTGTGTCTACAGATGGTGAATGTTGGAAATGGTGCTTTCTGAGGCTCCTTACAGTTCTTGTTCATCAAGGGTAGAAAGTAAGGGAGACATGGTCAGATGTGCGCTAACTGTGTCTACAGATGGTGAATGTTGGAAATGGTGCTTTCTGAGGCTCCTTACAGTTCTTGTTCATCAAGGGTAGAAAGTAAGGGAGGCATGGTGAGATGTGCGCTAACTGTGTCTACAGATGGTGAATGTTGGAAATGGTGCTTTCTGAGGCTCCTTACAGTTCTTGTTCATCAAGGATAGAAAGTAAGGGAGACATGGTCAGATGTGCGCTAACTGTGTCTACAGATGGTAAATGTTGGAAATGGTGCTTTCTGAGGCTCCTTACAGTTCTTGTTCATCAAGGGTAGAAAGTAAGGGAGACATGGTGAGATGTGCGCAAACTGTGTCTACAGATGGTGAATGTTGGAAATGGTGCTTTCTGAGGCTCCTTACAGTTCTTGTTCATCAAGGGTAGAAAGTAAGGGAGACATGGTCAGATGTGCGCTTACTGTGTCTACAGATGGTGAATGTTCGAAATGGTGCTTTCTGAGGCTCCTTACAGTTCTTGTTCATCAAGGGTAGAAAGTAAGGGAGACATGGTCAGATGTGCGCTAACTGTGTCTATAGATGGTGAATGTTGGAAATGGTGCTTTCTGAGGCTCCTTACAGTTCTTGTTCATCAAGGGTAGAAAGTAAGGGAGACATGGTCAGATGTGCGCTAACTGTGTCTACAGATGGTGAATGTTGGAAATGGTGCTTTCTGAGGCTCCTTACAGTTCTTGTTCATCAAGGGTAGAAAGTAAGGGAGACATGGTCAGATGTGCGCTAAATGTGTCTACAGATGGTGAATGTTGGGAATGGTGCCTTCTGAGCTCCTTACTGTTCTCCTTCACCTAGGGTAGTGAGTAAGGTAGACGTGTACAGCTGTACGCTAACTATGTCTAGAGATGATGAAAGTTGGAAATGGTGCTTTCTGAGGCTCCTTACAGTTCTTGTTCAGCAAGGGTAGAAAGTAAGGGAGACATGGTCAGATGTGCGCTAACTGTGTCTACAGATGGTTAATGTCGGAAATGGTGCCTTCTGAGCTCCTTACTGTTCTCCTTCACCTAGGGTAGTGAGTAAGGTAGACGTGTACAGCTGTACGCTAACTATGTCTACAGATGATGAAAGTTGGAAATGGTGCTTTCTGAGGCTCCTTACAGTTCTTGTTCAGCAAGGGTAGAAAGTAAGGGAGACATGGTCAGATGTGCGCTAACTGTGTCTACAGATGGTTAATGTCGGAAATGGTGCCTTCTGAGCTCCTTACTGTTCTCCTTCACCTAGGGTAGTGAGTAAGGTAGACGTGTACAGCTGTACGCTAACTATGTCTACAGATGGTGAATGTTGGAAATGGTGCTTTCTGAGGCTCCTAACAGTTTTTGTTCATCAAGGGTAGAAAGTAAGGGAGACATTGTCAGATGTGCGCTAACTGTGTCTACAGATGGTGAATGTTGGAAATGGTGCTTTCTGAGGCTCCTTACAGTTCTTGTTCATCAAGGGTAGAAAGTAGGGGAGACATGGTCAGATGTGCGCTAACTGTGTCTACAGATGGTGAATGTTGGAAATGGTGCTTTCTGAGGCTCCTTACAGTTCTTGTTCATCAAGGGTAGAAAGTAAGGGAGACATGGTCAGATGTGCGCTAACTGTGTCTACAGATAGTGAATGTTGGAAATGGTGCTCTCTGAGGCTCCTTACAGTTCTTGTTCATCAAGGGTAGAAAGTAAGGGAGACATGGTCAGATGTGCGCTAACTGTGTCTACAGATGGTGAATGTTGGAAATGGTGCTTTCTGAGGCTCCTTACAGTTCTTGTTCATCAAGGGTAGAAAGTAAGGGAGACATGGTGAGATGTGCGCTAACTGTGTCTACAGATGGTGAATGTTGGAAATGGTGCCTTCTGAGCTCCTTGCTGTTCTCCTTCACCTAGGGTACTGAGTAAGGTAGACGTGTACAGCTGTACGCTAACTATGTCTACAGATGGTGAATGTTGGAAATGGTGCTTTCTGAGACTCTTTACAGTTCTTGTTCATCAAGGGTAGAAAGTAAGGGAGACATGGTCAGATGTGCGCCAACTGTGTCTACAGATGGTGAATGTTGGAAATGGTGCTTTCTGAGGCTCCTTACAGTTCTTGTTCATAAAGTGTAGAAAGTAAGGGAGACATGGTCAGATGTGCGCTAACTGTGTCTACAGATGGTGAATGTTGGAAATGGTGCCTTCTGAGCACCTTACTGTTCTCCTTCACCTAGGGTAGAGAGTAAGGTAGACGTGTACAGCTGTACGCTAACTATGTCTACACATGGTGAATGTTGGAAATGGTGCTTTCTGAGGCTCCTTACAGTTCTTGTTCATCAAGGGTAGAAAGTAAGGGAGACATGGTCAGATGTGCGCTAACTGTGTCTACAGATGGTGAATGTTGGAAATGGTGCCTTCTGAGCTCCTTACTGTTCTCCTTCACCTAGGGTAGTGAGTAAGGTAGACGTGTACAGCTGTACGCTAACTATGTCTACAGATGGTGAATGTTGGAAATGGTGCTTTCTGAGGCTCCTTACAGTTCTTGTTCATCAAGGGTAGAAAGTAAGGGAGACATGGTCAGATGTGAGCTAACTGTGTCTACAGATGGTGAATGTTGGAAATGGTGCTTTCTGAGGCTCCTTACAGTTCTTGTTCATCAAGGGTAGAAAGTAAGGGAGACATGGTGAGATGTGCGCTAACTGTCTCTACAGATGGTGAATGTTGGAAATGGTGCTTTCTGAGGCTCCTTACAGTTCTTGTTCATCAAGGGTAGAAAGTAAGGGAGACATGGTCAGATGTGCGCTAACTGTGTCTACAGATGGTGAATGTTGGTAATGGTGCCTTCTGAGCTCCTTACTGTTCTCCTTCACCTACGGTAGTGAGAAAGGTAGACGTGGACAGCTGTACGCTAACTATGTCTACAGATGGTGAATGTTGGAAATGGTGCTTTCTGAGGCTCCTTACAGTTCTTGTCCATCAAGGGTAGAAAGTAAGGGAGACATGGTCAGATGTGCGCTAACTGTGTCTGCAGATAGTGAATGTTGGAAATGGTGCTTTCTGAGGCTCCTTACAGTTCTTGTTCATCAAGGGTAGAAAGTAAGGGAGACATGGTCAGATGTGCGCTAACTGTGTCTACAGATGGTGAATGTTGGAAATGGTGCCTTCTGAGCTCCTTACTGTTCTCCTTCACCTAGGGTAGTGAGTAAGGTAGACGTGTACAGCTGTACGCTAACTATGTCTACAGATGGTGAATGTTGGAAATGGTGCTTTCTGAGGCTCCTTACAGTTCTTGTTCATCAAGGGTAGAAAGTAAGGGAGACATTGTCAGATGTGCGCTAACTGTGTCTACAAATGGTGAATGTTGGAAATGGTGCTTTCTGAGGCTCCTTACAGTTCTTGTTCATCAAGGGTAGAAAGTAAGGGAGACATGGTCAGATGTGCGCTAACTGTGTCTACAGATGGTGAATGTTGGAAATGGTGCTTTCTGAGGCTCCTTACAGTTCTTGTTCATCAAGGGTAGAAAGTAAGGGAGACATGGTCAGATGTGCGCTAACTGTGTCTACAGATGGTGAATGTTGGAAATGGTGCCTTCTGAGCTCCTTACTGTTCTCCTTCACCTAGGGTAGTGAGTAAGGTAGACGTGTACAGCTGTACGCTAACTATGTCTACAGATGGTGAATGTTGGAAATGGTGCTTTCTGAGGCTCCTTACAGTTCTTGTTCATCAAGGGTAGAAAGTAAGGGAGACATGGTCAGATGTGCGCTATCTGTGTCTACAGATAGTGAATGTTGGAAATGGTGCTTTCTCAGGCTCCTTACAGTTCTTGTTCATCAAGGGTAGAAAGTAAGGGAGACATGGTCAGATGTGCGCTAACTGCGTCTACAGATGGTGAATGTTGGAAATGGTGCTTTCTGAGGCTTCTTACAGTTCTTGTTCATCAAGGGTAGAAAGTAAGGGAGAAATGGTCAGATGTGCGCTAACTGTGTCTACAGATGGTGAATGTTGGAAATGGTGCCTTCTGAGCTCCTTACTGTTCTCCTTCACCTAGGGTAGTGAGTAAGGTAGACGTGTACAGCTGTACGCTAACTATGTCTACAGATGGTGAATGTTGGAAATGGTGCTTTCTGAGGCTCCTTACAGTTCTTGTTCATCAAGGGTAGAAAGTAAGGGAGACATGGTCAAATGTGTGCTAACTGTGTCTACAGATGGTGAATGTTGGAAATGGTGCTTTCTGAGGCTCCTTACAGTTCCTGTTCATCAAGGGTTGAAAGTAAGGGAGACATGGTCAGATGTGCGCTAACTGTGTCTACAGATGGTGAATGTTGGAAATGGTGCTTTCTGAGGCTCCTTACAGTTCTTGTTCATCAAGGGTAGAAAGTAAGGGAGACATGGTCAGATGTGCGCTAACTGTGTCTACAGATGGTGAATGTTAGAAATGGTGCCTTCTGAGCTCAATACTGTTCTCCTTCACCTAGGGTAGTGAGTAAGGTAGACGTGTGCAGCTGTACGCTAACTATGTCTACAGATGGTGAATGTTGGAAATGGTGCTTTCTGAGGCTCCTAACAGTTCTTGTTCATCAAGGGTAGAAAGTAAGGGAGACATGGTCAGATGTGCGCTAACTGTGTCTACAGATGGTGAATGTTGGAAATGGTGCCTTCTGAGCTCCTTACTGTTCTCCTTCACCTAGGGTAGTGAGTAAGGTAGACGTGTACAGCTGTACGCTAACTATGTCTACAGATGGTGAATGTTGGAAACGGTGCTTTCTGAGGCTCCTTACAGTTCTTGTTCATCAAGGGTAGAAAGTAAGGGAGACATGGTCAGATGTGCGCTAACTGTGTCTACAGATAGTGAATGTTGGAAATGGTGCTTTCTGAGGCTCCTTACAGTTCTTGTTCATCAAGGGTAGAAAGTAAGGGAGACATGGTCAGATGTGCGCTAACTGTGTCTACAGATAGTGAATGTTGGAAATGGTGCTTTCTGAGGCTCCTTACAGTTCTTGTTCATCAAGGGTAGAAAGTAAGGGAGACGTGGTCAGATGTGCGCTAACTGTGTCTACAGATGGTGAATGTTGGAAATGGAGCTTTCTGAGGCTCCTTACAGTTTGTTCATCAAGGGTAGAAAGTAAGGGAGACATGGTCAGATGTGCGCTAACTGTGTCTACAGATGGTGAATGTTGGAAATGGTGCCTTCTGAGCTCCTTACTGTTCTCCTTCACCTAGGGTAGTGAGTAAGGTAGACGTGTACAGCTGTACGCTAACTATGTCTACAGATGGTGAATGTTGGAAAGGGTGCTTTCTGAGGCTCCTTACAGTTCTTGTTCATCAAGGGTAGAAAGTAAGGGAGACATGGTCAGATGTGCGCTAACTGTGTCTACAGATAGTGAATGTTGGAAATGGTGCTTTCTGAGGCTCCTTACAGTTCTTGTTCATCAAGGGTAGAAAAAAAGGGAGACATGGTGAGATGTGCGCTAACTGTGTCTACAGACGGTGAATGTTGGAAATGGTGCTTTCTGAGGCTCCTTACAGTTCTTGTTCACCAAGGGTAGAAAGTAAGGGAGACATGGTCAGATGTGCGCTAACTGTGTCTACAGATAGTGAATGTTGGAAATGGTGCTTTCTGAGGCTCCTTACAGTTCTTGTTCATCAAGGGTAGAAAGTAAGGGAGACATGGTCAGATGTGCGCTAACTGTGTCTACAGATGGTGAATGTTGGAAATGGTGCTTTCTGAGGCTCCTTACAGTTCTTGTTCATCAAGGGTAGAAAGTAAGGGAGACATGGTCAGATGTGCGCTAACTGTGTCTACAGATAGTGAATGTTGGAAATGGCGCTTTCTGAGGCTCCTTACAGTTAATGTTCATCAAGGGTAGAAAGTAAGGGAGACATGGTCAGATGTGCGCTAACTTTGTCTACAGATGGTGAATGTTGGAAATGGTGCTATATGAGGCTCCTTACAGTTCTTGTTCATCAAGGGTAGAAAGTAAGGGAGACATGGTCAGATGTGCGCTAACTGTGTCTACAGATGGTGAATGTTGGAAATGGTGCTTTCTGAGGCTCCTTAGAGTTCTTGTTCATCAAGGGTAGAAAGTAAGGGAGACATGGTCAGATGTGCGCTAACTGTGTCTACAGATGGTGAATGTTGGAAATGGTGCTTTCTGAGGCTCCTTACAGTTCTTGTTCATCAAGGGTAGAAAGTAAGGGAGACATGGTCAGATGTGCGCTGTGTCTACAGATGGTGAATGTTGGAAATGGTGCTTTCTGAGGCTCCTTACAGTTCTTGTTCATCAAGGGTACAAAGTAAGGGAGACATGGTGAGATGTGCGCGAACTGTGTCCACAGATGGTGAATGTTGGAAATGGTGCTTTCTGAGGCTCCTTACAGTTCTTGTTCATCAAGGGTAGAAAGTAAGGGAGACATGGTCAGATGTGCGCTAACTGTGTCTACAGATAGTGAATGTTGGAAATGGTGCTTTCTGAGGCTCCTTACAGTTCTTGTTCATCAAGGGTAGAAAGTAAGGGAGACATAGTCAGATGTGCGCTAACTGTGTCTACAGATGGTGAATGTTGGAAATGGTGCCTTCTGATCTCCTTACTGTTCTCCTTCACCTAGGGTAGTGAGTAAGGTAGACTTGTACAGCTGTACGCTAACTATGTCTACAGATGGTGAATGTTGGAAATGGTACTTTCTGAGGCTCCTTACTGTTCTTGTTCATCAAGGGTAGAAAGTAAGGGAGACATGGTCAGATGTGCGCTAACTGTGTCTACAGATGGTGAATGTTGGAAATGGTGCTTTCTGAGGCTCCTTACAGTTCTTGTTCATCAAGGGTAGACCGTAAGGGAGACATGGTCAGATGTGCGCTAACTGTGTCTACAGATGGTGAATGTTGGAAATAGTGCTTTCTGAGGCTCCTTACAGTTCTTGTTCATCAAGGGTAGAAAGTAAGGGAGACATGGTCAGATGTGCGCTAACTGTGTCTACAGATGGTGAATGTTGGAAATGGTGCCTTCTGAGCTCCTTACTGTTCTCCTTCACCTAGGGTAGTGAGTAATGTAGACGTGTACAGCTGTTCGCTAACTATGTCTACAGATGGTGAATGTTGGAAATGGTGCTTTCTAAGGCTCCTTACAGTTCTTGTTCATCTAGGGTAGAAAGTAAGGGAAACATGGTCAGATGTGCGCTAACTGTGTCTACAGATGGTGAATGTTGGAAATGGCGCTTTCTGAGGCTCCTTACAGTTCTTGTTCATCTAGGGTAGAAAGTAAGGGAGACATGGTCAGATGTGCGCTAACTGTGTCTACAGATGGTGAATGTTGTAAATGGTGCTTTCTGAGGCTCCTTACAGTTCTTGTTCATCAAGGGTAGAAAGTAAGGGAGACATGGTCAGATGTGCACTAACTGTGTCTTCAGATGGTGAATGTTGGAAATGGTGCTTTCTGAGGTTCCTTACAGTTCTTGTTCATCAAGGGCAGAAAGTAAGGGAGACATGGTCAGATGTGCGCTAACTGTGTCTACAGATGGTGAATGTTGGAAATGGTGCTTTCTGAGGCTCCTTACAGTTCTTGTTCATCAAGGGTAGAAAGTAAGGGAGACATGGTCAGATGTGCGCTAACTGTGTCTACAGATGGTGAATGTTGATAATGGTGCTTTCTGTGGCTCCTTACAGTTCTTGTTCATCAAGGGTAGAAAGTAAGGGAGACATGGTCAGATGTGCGCTAACTGTGTCTACAGATGGTGAATGTTGGAAATGGTGCTTTCTGAGGCTCCTTACAGTTCTTGTTCATCAAGTGTAGAAAGTAAGGGAGACATGGTCAGATGTGCACTAACTGTGTCTACAGATGGTGAATGTTGGAAATGGTGCCTTCTGAGCTCCTTACTGTTCTCCTTCACCTAGGGTAGTGAGTAAGGTAGACGTGTACAGCTGTACGCTAACTATGTCTACAGATGGTGAATGTTGGAAATGGTGCTTTCTGAGGCTCCTTACAGTTCTTGTTCATCAAGGGTAGAAAGTAAGGGAGACATGGTCAGATGTGCGCTAACTGTGTCTACAGATAGTGAATGTTGGAAATGGTGCTTTCTGAGGCTCCTTACAGTTCTTCTTCATCAAAGGTAGAAAGTAAGGGAGACATGGTCAGATGTGCGCTAACTGTGTCTACAGATGGTGAATGTTGGAAATGGTGCTTTCTGAGGCTCCTTACAGTTCTTGTTCATCAAGGGTAGAAAGTAAGGGAGACATGGTCAGATGTGCGCTAACTGTGTCTACAGATAATGAATGTTGGAAATGGTGCATCCTGAGGCTCCTTACAGTTCTCGTTCATCAAGGGTAGAAAGAAAGGGAGACATGGTCAGATGTGCGCTAACTGTGTCTACAGATGGTGAATGTTGGAAATGGTGCCTTCTGAGCTCCTTACTGTTCTCCTTCACCTAGGGTAGTGAGTAAGGTAGACGTGTACAGCTGTACGGTAACTATATCTACAGATAGTGAATGTTGGAAATGGTGCTTTCTGAGGCTCCTTACAGTTCTTGTTCATCAAGGGTAGAAAAAAAGGGAGACATGGTGAGATGTGCGCTAACTGTGTCTACAGATAGTGAATGTTGGAAATGATGCTTTCTGAGGCTCCTTACAGTTCTTGTTCATCAAGGGTAGAAAGTAAGGGAGACATGGTCAGATGTGCGCTAACTGTGTCTACAGATGGTGAATGTTGGAAATGGTGCTTTCTGAGGCTCCTTACAGTTCTTGTTCATCAAGGGTAGAAAGTAAGGGAGACATGGTCAGATGTGCGCTAACTGTGTCTACAGATGGTGAATGTTGGAAATGGTGCTTTCTGAGGCTCCTTACAGTTAATGTTCATCAAGGGTAGAAAGTAAGGGAGACATGGTCAGATGTGCGCTAACTTTGTCTACAGATGGTGAATGTTGGAAATGGTGCTATATGAGGCTCCTTACAGTTCTTGTTCATCAAGGGTAGAAAGTAAGGGAGACATGGTCAGATGTGCGCTAACTGTGTCTACAGATGGTGAATGTTGGAAATGGTGCTTTCTGAGGCTCCTTACAGTTCTTGTTCATCAAGGGTAGAAAGTAAGGGAGACATGGTCAGATGTGCGCTAACTGTGTCTACAGATGGTGAATGTTGGAAATGGTGCTTTCTGAGGCTCCTTACAGTTCTTGTTCATCAAGGGTAGAAAGTAAGGGAGACATGGTCAGATGTGCGCTGTGTCTACAGATGGTGAATGTTGGAAATGGTGCTTTCTGAGGCTCCTTACAGTTCTTGTTCATCAAGGGTACAAAGTAAGGGAGACATGGTGAGATGTGCGCGAACTGTGTCTACAGATGGTGAATGTTGGAAATGGTGCTTTCTGAGGCTCCTTACAGTTCTTGTTCATCAAGGGTAGAAAGTAAGGGAGACATGGTCAGATGTGCGCTAACTGTGTCTACAGATAGTGAATGTTGGAAATGGTGCTTTCTGAGGCTCCTTACAGTTCTTGTTCATCAAGGGTAGAAAGTAAGGGAGACATAGTCAGATGTGCGCTAACTGTGTCTACAGATGGTGAATGTTGGAAATGGTGCCTTCTGATCTCCTTACTGTTCTCCTTCACCTAGGGTAGTGAGTAAGGTAGACGTGTACAGCTGTACGCTAACTATGTCTACAGATGGTGAATGTTGGAAATGGTACTTTCTGAGGCTCCTTACTGTTTTTGTTCATCAAGGGTAGAAAGTAAGGGAGACATGGTCAGATGTGCGCTAACTGTGTCTACAGATGGTGAATGTTGGAAATGGTGCTTTCTGAGGCTCCTTACAGTTCTTGTTCATCAAGGGTAGACCGTAAGGGAGACATGGTCAGATGTGCGCTAACTGTGTCTACAGATGGTGAATGTTGGAAATAGTGCTTTCTGAGGCTCCTTACAGTTCTTGTTCATCAAGGGTAGAAAGTAAGGGAGACATGGTCAGATGTGCGCTAACTGTGTCTACAGATGGTGAATGTTGGAAATGGTGCCTTCTGAGCTCCTTACTGTTCTCCTTCACCTAGGGTAGTGAGTAATGTAGATGTGTACAGCTGTTCGCTAACTATGTCTACAGATGGTGAATGTTGGAAATGGTGCTTTCTGAGGCTCCTTACAGTTCTTGTTCATCAAGGGTAGAAAGTAAGGGAGACATGGTCAGATGTGCGCTAACTGTGTCTACAGATAGTGAATGTTGGAAATGGTGCTTTCTGAGGCTCCTTACAGTTCTTCTTCATCAAAGGTAGAAAGTAAGGGAGACATGGTCAGATGTGCGCTAACTGTGTCTACAGATGGTGAATGTTGGAAATGGTGCTTTCTGAGGCTCCTTACAGTTCTTGTTCATCAAGGGTAGAAAGTAAGGGAGACATGGTCAGATGTGCGCTAACTGTGTCTACAGATAGTGAATGTTGGAAATGGTGCATTCTGAGGCTCCTTACAGTTCTCGTTCATCAAGGGTAGAAAGAAAGGGAGACATGGTCAGATGTGCGCTAACTGTGTCTACAGATGGTGAATGTTGGAAATGGTGCCTTCTGAGCTCCTTACTGTTCTCCTTCACCTAGGGTAGTGAGTAAGGTAGACGTGTACAGCTGTACGGTAACTATATCTACAGATAGTGAATGTTGGAAATGGTGCTTTCTGAGGCTCCTTACAGTTCTTGTTCATCAAGGGTAGAAAGTAGGGGAGAAATGGTCAGATGTGTGCTAACTGTGTCTACAGATGGTGAATGTTGGAAATGGTGCTTTCTGAGGCTCCTTACAGTTCTTGTTCATCAAGGGTAGAAAGTAAGGGAGACATGGTCAGATGTGCGCTAACTGTGTCTACAGATGGTGAATGTTGGAAATGGTGCTTTCTGAGGCTCCTTACAGTTCTTGTTCATCAAGGGTAGAAAGTAAGGGAGACATGGTCAGATGTGCGCTAACTGTGTCTACAGATGGTGAATGTTAGAAATGGTGCCTTCTGAGCTCAATACTGTTCTCCTTCACCTAGGGTAGTGAGTAAGGTAGACGTGTGCAGCTGTACGCTAACTATGTCTACAGATGGTGAATGTTGGAAATGGTGCTTTCTGAGGCTCCTAACAGTTCTTGTTCATCAAGGGTAGAAAGTAAGGGAGACATGGTCAGATGTGCGCTAACTGTGTCTACAGATGGTGAATGTTGGAAATGGTGCCTTCTGAGCTCCTTACTGTTCTCCTTCACCTAGGGTAGTGAGTAAGGTAGACGTGTACAGCTGTACGCTAACTATGTCTACAGATGGTGAATGTTGGAAACGGTGCTTTCTGAGGCTCCTTACAGTTCTTGTTCATCAAGGGTAGAAAGTAAGGGAGACATGGTCAGATGTGCGCTAACTGTGTCTACAGATAGTGAATGTTGCAAATGGTGCTTTCTGAGGCTCCTTACAGTTCTTGTTCATCAAGGGTAGAAAGTAAGGGAGACATGGTCAGATGTGCGCTAACTGTGTCTACAGATAGTGAATGTTGGAAATGGTGCTTTCTGAGGCTCCTTACAGTTCTTGTTCATCAAGGGTAGAAAGTAAGGGAGACGTGGTCAGATGTGCGCTAACTGTGTCTACAGATGGTGAATGTTGGAAATGGAGCTTTCTGAGGCTCCTTACAGTTCTTGTTCATCAAGGGTAGAAAGTAAGGGAGACATGGTCAGATGTGCGCTAACTGTGTCTACAGATGGTGAATGTTGGAAATTGTGCCTTCTGAGCTCCTTACTGTTCTCCTTCACCTAGGGTAGTGAGTAAGGTAGACGTGTACAGCTGTACGCTAACTATGTCTACAGATGGTGAATGTTGGAAAGGGTGCTTTCTGAGGCTCCTTACAGTTCTTGTTCATCAAGGGTAGAAAGTAAGGGAGACATGGTCAGATGTGCGCTAACTGTCTCTACAGATAGTGAATGTTGGAAATGGTGCTTTCTGAGGCTCCTTACAGTTCTTGTTCATCAAGGGTAGAAAAAAAGGGAGACATGGTGAGATGTGCGCTAACTGTGTCTACAGACGTTGAATGTTGGAAATGGTGCTTTCAGAGGCTCCTTACAGTTCTTGTTCACCAAGGGTAGAAAGTAAGGGAGACATGGTCAGATGTGCGCTAACTGTGTCTACAGATGGTGAATGTTGGAAATGGTGCTTTCTGAGGCTCCTTACAGTTCTTGTTCATCAAGGGTAGAAAGTAAGGGAGACATGGTCAGATGTGCGCTAACTGTGTCTACAGATGGTGAATGTTGGAAATGGTGCTTTCTGAGGCTCCTTACAGTTAATGTTCATCAAGGGTAGAAAGTAAGGGAGACATGGTCAGATGTGCGCTAACTTTGTCTACAGATGGTGAATGTTGGAAATGGTGCTATATGAGGCTCCTTACAGTTCTTGTTCATCAAGGGTAGAAAGTAAGGGAGACATGGTCAGATGTGCGCTAACTGTGTCTACAGATGGTGAATGTTGGAAATGGTGCTTTCTGAGGCTCCTTACAGTTCTTGTTCATCAAGGGTAGAAAGTAAGGGAGACATGGTCAGATGTGCGCTAACTGTGTCTACAGATGGTGAATGTTGGAAATGGTGCCTTCTGATCTCCTTACTGTTCTCCTTCACCTAGGGTAGTGAGTAAGGTAGACGTGTACAGCTGTACGCTAACTATGTCTACAGATGGTGAATGTTGGAAATGGTACTTTCTGAGGCTCCTTACTGTTCTTGTTCATCAAGGGTAGAAAGTAAGGGAGACATGGTCAGATGTGCGCTAACTGTGTCTACAGATGGTGAATGTTGGAAATGGTGCTTTCTGAGGCTCCTTACAGTTCTTGTTCATCAAGGGTAGACCGTAAGGGAGACATGGTCAGATGTGCGCTAACTGTGTCTACAGATGGTGAATGTTGGAAATAGTGCTTTCTGAGGCTCCTTACAGTTCTTGTTCATCAAGGGTAGAAAGTAAGGGAGACATGGTCAGATGTGCGCTAACTGTGTCTACAGATGGTGAATGTTGGAAATGGTGCCTTCTGAGCTCCTTACTGTTCTCCTTCACCTAGGGTAGTGAGTAATGTAGACGTGTACAGCTGTTCGCTAACTATGTCTACAGATGGTGAATGTTGGAAATGGTGCTTTCTGAGGCTCCTTACAGTTCTTGTTCATCAAGGGTAGAAAGTAAGGGAGACATGGTCAGATGTGCGCTAACTGTGTCTACAGATGGTGAATGTTGGAAATGGTGCTTTCTGTGGCTCCTTACAGTTCTTGTTCATCAAAGGTAGAAAGTAAGGGAGACATGGTCAGATGTGCGTTAACTGTGTCTACAGATGGTGAATGTTGGAGATGGTGCCTTCTGAGCTCCTTACTGTTCTCCTTCACCTACGGTAGTGAGGAAGGTAGACGTGTACAGCTGTACGCTAACTATGTCTACAGATGGTGAATGTTGGAAATGGTGCTTTCTGAGGCTCCTTACAGTTCTTGTTCATCAAGGGTAGAAAGTAAGGGAGACATGGTCAGATGTGCGCTAACTTTGTCGACAGATGGTGAATGTTGGAAATGGTGCTTTCTGAGGCTCCTTACAGTTCTTGTTCATCAACGGTAGAAAGTAAGGGAGACATGGTCAGATGTGCGCTAACTGTGTCTACAGATGGTGAATGTTGGAAATGGTGCTTTCTGAGGCTCCTTACAGTTCTTGTTCATCAAGGGTAGAAAGTAAAGGAGACATGGTCAGATGTGCGCTAACTGTGTCTACAGATGGTGAATGTTGGAAATGATGCTTTCTGAGGCTCCTTACAGTTCTTGTTCATCAAGGGTAGAAAGTAAGGGAGACATGGTCAGATGTGCGCAAACTGTGTCTACAGATGGTGAATGTTGGAAATGGTGCTTTCTGAGGCTCCTTACAGTTCTTGTTCATCAAGGGTAGAAAGTAAGGGAGACATGGTCAGATGTGCGCTAACTGTGTCTACAGATGGTGAATGTTGGAAATGGTGCTTTCTGAGGCTCCTTACAGATCTTGTTCATCAAGGGTAGAAAGTAAGGGAGACATGGTCAGATGTGCGCTAACTGTGTCTACAGATGGTGAATGTTGGAAATGGTGCTTTCTCAGGCTCCTTACAGTTCTTGTTCATCAAGGGTAGAAAGTAAGGGAGACATGGTCAGATGTGCGCTAACTGTGTCTACAGATGGTGAATGTTGGAAATGGTGCCTTCTGAGCTCCTTACTGTTCTCCTTCACCTAGGGTAGTGAGTAAGGTAGACATGTACAGCTTTACGCTAACTGTGTCTACAGATAGTGAATGTTGGAAATGGTGCTTTCTGAGGCTCCTTACAGTTCTTGTTCATCAAGGGTAGAAAGTAAGGGAGACATGGTCAGATGTGCGCTAACTGTGTCTACAGATGGTGAATGTTGGAAATGGTGCTTTCTGAGGCTCCTTACAGTTCTTGTTCATCAAGGGTAGAAAGTAAGGGAGACATGGTCGGATGTGCGCTAACTGTGTCTACAGATGGTGAATGTTGGAAATGGTGCTTTCTGAGGCTCCTTACAGTTCTTCTTCATCAAAGGTAGAAAGTAAGGGAGACATGGTCAGATGTGCGCTAACTGTGTCTACAGATGGTGAATGTTGGAAATGGTGCTTTCTGAGGCTCCTTACAGTTCTTGTTCATCAAGGGTAGAAAGTAAGGGAGACATGGTCAGATGTGCGCTAACTGTGTCTACAGATAGTGAATGTTGGAAATGGTACATTCTGAGGCTCCTTACAGTTCTCGTTCATCAAGGGTAGAAAGAAAGGGAGACATGGTCAGATGTGCGCTAACTGTGTCTACAGATGGTGAATGTTGGAAATGGTGCCTTCTGAGCTCCTTACTGTTCTCCTTCACCTAGGGTAGTGAGTAAGGTAGACGTGTACAGCTGTACGCTAACGATGTCTACAGATGGTGAATGTTGGAAAGGGTGCTTTCTGAGGCTCCTTACAGTTCTTGTTCATCAAGGGTAGAAAGTAAGGGAGACATGGTCAGATGTGCGCTAACTGTGTCTACAGATAGTGAATGTTGGAAATGGTGCTTTCTGAGGCTCCTTACAGTTCTTGTTCATCAAGGGTAGAAAAAAAGGGAGACATGGTGAGATGTGCGCTAACTGTGTCTACAGACGGTGAATGTTGGAAATGGTGCTTTCTGAGGCTCCTTACAGTTCTTGTTCACCAAGGGTAGAAAGTAAGGGAGACATGGTCAGATGTGCGCTAACTGTGTCTACAGATAGTGAATGTTGGAAATGGTGCTTTCTGAGGCTCCTTACAGTTCTTGTTCATCAAGGGTAGAAAGTAAGGGAGACATGGTCAGATGTGCGCTAACTGTGTCTACAGATGGTGAATGTTGGAAATGGTGCTTTCTGAGGCTCCTTACAGTTCTTGTTCATCAAGGGTAGAAAGTAAGGGAGACATGGTCAGATGTGCGCTGTGTCTACAGATGGTGAATGTTGGAAATGGTGCTTTCTGAGGCTCCTTACAGTTCTTGTTCATCAAGGGTACAAAGTAAGGGAGACATGGTGAGATGTGCGCGAACTGTGTCTACAGATGGTGAATGTTGGAAATGGTGCTTTCTGAGGCTCCTTACAGTTCTTGTTCATCAAGGGTAGAAAGTAAGGGAGACATGGTCAGATGTGCGCTAACTGTGTCTACAGATAGTGAATGTTGGAAATGGTGCTTTCTGAGGCTCCTTACAGTTCTTGTTCATCAAGGGTAGAAAGTAAGGGAGACATAGTCAGATGTGCGCTAACTGTGTCTACAGATGGTGAATGTTGGAAATGGTGCCTTCTGATCTCCTTACTGTTCTCCTTCACCTAGGGTAGTGAGTAAGGTAGACGTGTACAGCTGTACGCTAACTATGTCTACAGATGGTGAATGTTGGAAATGGTACTTTCTGAGGCTCCTTACTGTTCTTGTTCATCAAGGGTAGAAAGTAAGGGAGACATGGTCAGATGTGCGCTAACTGTGTCTACAGATGGTGAATGTTGGAAATGGTGCTTTCTGAGGCTCCTTACAGTTCTTGTTCATCAAGGGTAGACCGTAAGGGAGACATGGTCAGATGTGCGCTAACTGTGTCTACAGATGGTGAATGTTGGAAATAGTGCTTTCTGAGGCTCCTTACAGTTCTTGATCATCAAGGGTAGAAAGTAAGGGAGACATGGTCAGATGTGCGCTAACTGTGTCTACAGATGGTGAATGTTGGAAATGGTGCCTTCTGAGCTCCTTACTGTTCTCCTTCACCTAGGGTAGTGAGTAATGTAGACGTGTACAGCTGTTCGCTAACTATGTCTACAGATGGTGAATGTTGGAAATGGTGCTTTCTGAGGCTCCTTACAGTTCATGTTCATCAAGGGTAGAAAGTAAGGGAGACATGGTCAGATGTGCGCTAACTGTGTCTACAGATGGTAAATGTTGGAAATGGTGCTTTCTGAGGCTCCTTACAGTTCTTGTTCATCAAGGGTAGAAAGTAAGGGAGACATGGTCAGATGTGCGCTAACTGTGTCTACAGATAGTGAATGTTGGAAATGGTGCTTTCTAAGGCTCCTTACAGTTCTTGTTCATCTAGGGTAGAAAGTAAGGGAAACATGGTCAGATGTGCGCTAACTGTGTCTACAGATGGTGAATGTTGGAAATGGCGCTTTCTGAGGCTCCTTACAGTTCTTGTTCATCTAGGGTAGAAAGTAAGGGAGACATGGTCAGATGTGCGCTAACTGTGTCTACAGATGGTGAATGTTGTAAATGGTGCTTTCTGAGGCTCCTTACAGTTCTTGTTCATCAAGGGTAGAAAGTAAGGGAGACATGGTCAGATGTGCACTAACTGTGTCTTCAGATGGTGAATGTTGGAAATGGTGCTTTCTGAGGTTCCTTACAGTTCTTGTTCATCAAGGGCAGAAAGTAAGGGAGACATGGTCAGATGTGCGCTAACTGTGTCTACAGATGGTGAATGTTGGAAATGGTGCTTTCTGAGGCTCCTTACAGTTCTTGTTCATCAGGGGTAGAAAGTAAGGGAGACATGGTCAGATGTGCGCTAACTGTGTCTACAGATGGTGAATGTTGGAAATGGTGCTTTCTGTGGCTCCTTACAGTTCTTGTTCATCAAGGGTAGAAAGTAAGGGAGACATGGTCAGATGTGCGCTAACTGTGTCTACAGATGGTGAATGTTGGAAATGGTGCTTTCTGAGGCTCCTTACAGTTCTTGTTCATCAAGTGTAGAAAGTAAGGGAGACATGGTCAGATTTGCGCTAACTGTGTCTACAGATGGTGAATGTTGGAAATGGTGCCTTCTGAGCTCCTTACTGTTCTCCTTCACCTAGGGTAGTGAGTAAGGTAGACGTGTACAGCTGTACGGTAACTATATCTACAGATAGTGAATGTTGGAAATGGTGCTTTCTGAGGCTCCTTACAGTTCTTGTTCATCAAGGGTAGAAAGTAAGGGAGAAATGGTCAGATGTGTGCTAACTGTGTCTACAGATGGTGAATGTTGGAAATGGTGCTTTCTAAGGCTCCTTACAGTTATTGTTCATCAAGGGTAGAAAGTAAGGGAGACATGGTCAGATGTGCGTTAACTGTGTCTACAGATGGTGAATGTTGGAAATGGTGCCTTCTGAGCTTCTTACTGTTCTCCTTCACCTAGGGTAGTGATTAAGGTAGACGTGTACAGCTGTACGCTAACTATGTCTACAGATGGTGAATGTTGGAAATGGTGCTTTCTGAGGCTCCTTACAGTTCTTGTTCATCTAGGGTAGAAAGTAAGGGAGACATGGTCAGATGTGCGCTAACTGCGTCTACAGATGGTGAATGTTGGAAATGGCGCTTTCTGAGGCTCCTTACAGTTTATGTTCATCAAGGGTAGAAAGTAGGCGAGACATGGTCAGATGTGCGCTAACTGTGTCTACAGATGGTGAATGTTGGAAATGGTGCTCTCTGAGGCTCCTTACAGTTCTTGTTCATCAAGGGTAGAAAGTAAGGGAGACATGGTCAGATGTGCGCTAATTGTGTCTACAGATGGTGAATGTTGGAAATGGTGCCTTCTGAGCTCCTTACTGTTCTCCTTCACCTAGGGTAGTGAGTAAGGTAGACGTGTACAACTGTACGCTAACTATGTCTACAGATGGTGAATGTTGGAAATGGTGCTTTCTGAGGCTCCTTACAGTTCTTGTTCATCAAGGGTAGAAAGTAAGGGAGACATGGTCAGATGTGCGCTAACTGTGTCTACAGATGGTGAATGTTGGAAGTGGTGCTTTCTGAGGTTCCTTACAGTTCTTGTTCATCAAGGGTAGAAAGTAAGGGAGACATGGTCAGATGTGCGCTAACTGTGTCTACAGATGGTGAATGTTGGAAATGGTGCTTTCTGAGGCTCCTTACAGTTCTTGTTCATCAAGGGTAGAAAGTAAGGGACACATGGTCAGATGTGCGCTAACTGTGTCTACAGATGGTGAATGTTGGAAATGGTGCCTTCTGAGCTCCTTACTGTTCTCCTTCACCTAGGGTAGTGAGTAAGGTAGACGTGTACAACTGTACGCTAACTATGTCTACAGATGGTGAATGTTGGAAATGGTGCTTTCTGAGGCTCCTTACAGTTCTTGTTCATCAAGGGTAGAAAGTAAGGGAGACATGGTCAGATGTGCGCTAACTGTGTCTACAGATGGTGAATGTTGGAAGTGGTGCTTTCTGAGGCTCCTTACAGTTCTTGTTCATCAAGGGTAGAAAGTAAGGGAGACATGGTCAGATGTGCGCTAACTGTGTCTACAGATGGTGAATGTTGGAAATGGTGCTTTCTGAGGCTCCTTACAGTTCTTGTTCATCAAGGGTAGAAAGTAAGGGAGACATGGTCAGATGTGCGCAAACTGTGTCTACAGATGGTGAATGTTGGAAATGGTGCTTTCTGAGGCTCCTTACAGTTCTTGTTCATAAAGGGTAGAAAGTAAGGGAGACATGGTCAGATGTGCGCTAACTGTGTCTACAGATGGTGAATGTTGGAAATGGTGCTTTCTGAGGCTCCTTACAGTTCTTGTTCATCAAGGGTAGAAAGTAAGGGAGACATCGTCAGATGTGCGCTAACTGTGTCTACAGATAGTGAATGTTGGAAATGGTGCATTCTGAGGCTCCTTACAGTTCTCGTTCACCAAGGGTAGAAAGAAAGGGAGACATGGTCAGATGTGCGCTAACTGTGTCTACAGATGGTGAATGTTGGAAATGGTGCCTTCTGAGCTCCTTACAGTTCTCCTTCACCTAGGGTAGTGAGTAAGGTAGACGTGTACAGCTGTACGGTAACTATATCTACAGATAGTGAATGTTGGAAATGGTGCTTTCTGAGGCTCCTTACAGTTCTTGTTCATCAAGGGTAGAAAGTAAGGGAGAAATGGTCAGATGTGTGCTAACTGTGTCTACAGATGGTGAATGTTGGAAATGGTGCTTTCTGAGGCTCCTTACAGTTCTTGTTCATCAAGGGTAGAAAGTAAGGGAGACATGGTCAGATGTGCGCTAACTGTGTCTACAGATGGGGAATGTTGGAAATGGTGCTTTCTGAGGCTCCTTACAGTTCTTGTTCATCAAGGGTAGAAAGTAAGGGAGACATGGTCAGATGTGCGCTAACTGTGTCTACAGATGGTGAATGTTGGAAATGGTGCTCTCTGAGGCTCCTTACAGTTCTTGTTCATCAAGGGTAGAAAGTAAGGGAGACATGGTCAGATGTGCGCTAACTGTGTCTAAAGATGGTGAATGTTGGAAATGGTGCCTTCTGATCTCCTTACTGTTCTCCTTCACCTAGGGTAGTGAGTAAGGTAGACGTGTACAGCTGTACGCTAACTATGTCTACAGATGGTGAATGTTGGAAATGGTACTTTCTGAGGCTCCTTACTGTTCTTGTTCATCAAGGGTAGAAAGTAAGGGAGACATGGTCAGATGTGCGCTAACTGTGTCTACAGATGGTGAATGTTGGAAATGGTGCTTTCTGAGGCTCCTTACAGTTCTTGTTCATCAAGGGTAGACCGTAAGGGAGACACGGTCAGATGTGCGCTAACTGTGTCTACAGATGGTGAATGTTGGAAATAGTGCTTTCTGAGGCTCCTTACAGTTCTTGATCATCAAGGGTAGAAAGTAAGGGAGACATGGTCAGATGTGCGCTAACTGTGTCTACAGATGGTGAATGTTGGAAATGGTGCCTTCTGAGCTCCTTACTGTTCTCCTTCACCTAGGGTAGTGAGTAATGTAGACGTGTACAGCTGTTCGCTAACTATGTCTACAGATGGTGAATGTTGGAAATGGTGCTTTCTGAGGCTCCTTACAGTTCATGTTCATCAAGGGTAGAAAGTAAGGGAGACATGGTCAGATGTGCGCTAACTGTGTCTACAGATGGTAAATGTTGGAAATGGTGCTTTCTGAGGCTCCTTACAGTTCTTGTTCATCAAGGGTAGAAAGTAAGGGAGACATGGTCAGATGTGCGCTAACTGTGTCTACAGATAGTGAATGTTGGAAATGGTGCTTTCTAAGGCTCCTTACAGTTCTTGTTCATCTAGGGTAGAAAGTAAGGGAAACATGGTCAGATGTGCGCTAACTGTGTCTACAGATGGTGAATGTTGGAAATGGCGCTTTCTGAGGCTCCTTACAGTTCTTGTTCATCTAGGGTAGAAAGTAAGGGAGACATGGTCAGATGTGCGCTAACTGTGTCTACAGATGGTGAATGTTGTAAATGGTGCTTTCTGAGGCTCCTTACAGTTCTTGTTCATCAAGGGTAGAAAGTAAGGGAGACATGGTCAGATGTGCACTAACTGTGTCTTCAGATGGTGAATGTTGGAAATGGTGCTTTCTGAGGTTCCTTACAGTTCTTGTTCATCAAGGGCAGAAAGTAAGGGAGACATGGTCAGATGTGCGCTAACTGTGTCTACAGATGGTGAATGTTGGAAATGGTGCTTTCTGAGGCTCCTTACAGTTCTTGTTCATCAGGGGTAGAAAGTAAGGGAGACATGGTCAGATGTGCGCTAACTGTGTCTACAGATGGTGAATGTTGGAAATGGTGCTTTCTGTGGCTCCTTACAGTTCTTGTTCATCAAGGGTAGAAAGTAAGGGAGACATGGTCAGATGTGCGCTAACTGTGTCTACAGATGGTGAATGTTGGAAATGGTGCTTTCTGAGGCTCCTTACAGTTCTTGTTCATCAAGTGTAGAAAGTAAGGGAGACATGGTCAGATTTGCGCTAACTGTGTCTACAGATGGTGAATGTTGGAAATGGTGCCTTCTGAGCTCCTTACTGTTCTCCTTCACCTAGGGTAGTGAGTAAGGTAGACGTGTACAGCTGTACGGTAACTATATCTACAGATAGTGAATGTTGGAAATGGTGCTTTCTGAGGCTCCTTACAGTTCTTGTTCATCAAGGGTAGAAAGTAAGGGAGAAATGGTCAGATGTGTGCTAACTGTGTCTACAGATGGTGAATGTTGGAAATGGTGCTTTCTAAGGCTCCTTACAGTTATTGTTCATCAAGGGTAGAAAGTAAGGGAGACATGGTCAGATGTGCGTTAACTGTGTCTACAGATGGTGAATGTTGGAAATGGTGCCTTCTGAGCTTCTTACTGTTCTCCTTCACCTAGGGTAGTGATTAAGGTAGACGTGTACAGCTGTACGCTAACTATGTCTACAGATGGTGAATGTTGGAAATGGTGCTTTCTGAGGCTCCTTACAGTTCTTGTTCATCTAGGGTAGAAAGTAAGGGAGACATGGTCAGATGTGCGCTAACTGCGTCTACAGATGGTGAATGTTGGAAATGGCGCTTTCTGAGGCTCCTTACAGTTTATGTTCATCAAGGGTAGAAAGTAGGCGAGACATGGTCAGATGTGCGCTAACTGTGTCTACAGATGGTGAATGTTGGAAATGGTGCTCTCTGAGGCTCCTTACAGTTCTTGTTCATCAAGGGTAGAAAGTAAGGGAGACATGGTCAGATGTGCGCTAATTGTGTCTACAGATGGTGAATGTTGGAAATGGTGCCTTCTGAGCTCCTTACTGTTCTCCTTCACCTAGGGTAGTGAGTAAGGTAGACGTGTACAACTGTACGCTAACTATGTCTACAGATGGTGAATGTTGGAAATGGTGCTTTCTGAGGCTCCTTACAGTTCTTGTTCATCAAGGGTAGAAAGTAAGGGAGACATGGTCAGATGTGCGCTAACTGTGTCTACAGATGGTGAATGTTGGAAGTGGTGCTTTCTGAGGTTCCTTACAGTTCTTGTTCATCAAGGGTAGAAAGTAAGGGAGACATGGTCAGATGTGCGCTAACTGTGTCTACAGATGGTGAATGTTGGAAATGGTGCTTTCTGAGGCTCCTTACAGTTCTTGTTCATCAAGGGTAGAAAGTAAGGGACACATGGTCAGATGTGCGCTAACTGTGTCTACAGATGGTGAATGTTGGAAATGGTGCCTTCTGAGCTCCTTACTGTTCTCCTTCACCTAGGGTAGTGAGTAAGGTAGACGTGTACAACTGTACGCTAACTATGTCTACAGATGGTGAATGTTGGAAATGGTGCTTTCTGAGGCTCCTTACAGTTCTTGTTCATCAAGGGTAGAAAGTAAGGGAGACATGGTCAGATGTGCGCTAACTGTGTCTACAGATGGTGAATGTTGGAAGTGGTGCTTTCTGAGGCTCCTTACAGTTCTTGTTCATCAAGGGTAGAAAGTAAGGGAGACATGGTCAGATGTGCGCTAACTGTGTCTACAGATGGTGAATGTTGGAAATGGTGCTTTCTGAGGCTCCTTACAGTTCTTGTTCATCAAGGGTAGAAAGTAAGGGAGACATGGTCAGATGTGCGCAAACTGTGTCTACAGATAGTGAATGTTGGAAATGGTGCTTTCTGAGGCTCCTTACAGTTCTTGTTCATAAAGGGTAGAAAGTAAGGGAGACATGGTCAGATGTGCGCTAACTGTGTCTACAGATGGTGAATGTTGGAAATGGTGCTTTCTGAGGCTCCTTACAGTTCTTGTTCATCAAGGGTAGAAAGTAAGGGAGACATCGTCAGATGTGCGCTAACTGTGTCTACAGATAGTGAATGTTGGAAATGGTGCATTCTGAGGCTCCTTACAGTTCTCGTTCACCAAGGGTAGAAAGAAAGGGAGACATGGTCAGATGTGCGCTAACTGTGTCTACAGATGGTGAATGTTGGAAATGGTGCCTTCTGAGCTCCTTACAGTTCTCCTTCACCTAGGGTAGTGAGTAAGGTAGACGTGTACAGCTGTACGGTAACTATATCTACAGATAGTGAATGTTGGAAATGGTGCTTTCTGAGGCTCCTTACAGTTCTTGTTCATCAAGGGTAGAAAGTAAGGGAGAAATGGTCAGATGTGTGCTAACTGTGTCTACAGATGGTGAATGTTGGAAATGGTGCTTTCTGAGGCTCCTTACAGTTCTTGTTCATCAAGGGTAGAAAGTAAGGGAGACATGGTCAGATGTGCGCTAACTGTGTCTACAGATGGGGAATGTTGGAAATGGTGCTTTCTGAGGCTCCTTACAGTTCTTGTTCATCAAGGGTAGAAAGTAAGGGAGACATGGTCAGATGTGCGCTAACTGTGTCTACAGATGGTGAATGTTGGAAATGGTGCTCTCTGAGGCTCCTTACAGTTCTTGTTCATCAAGGGTAGAAAGTAAGGGAGACATGGTCAGATGTGCGCTAACTGTGTCTAAAGATGGTGAATGTTGGAAATGGTGACTTCTGAGCTCCTTACTGTTCTCCTTCACCTAGGGTAGTGAGTAAGGTTGACGTGTACAACTGTACGCTAACTATGTCTACAGATGGTGAATGTTGGAAATGGTGCTTTCTGAGGCTCCTTACAGTTCTTGTTCATCAAGGGTAGAAAGTAAGGGAGACATGGTCAGATGTGCGCTAACTGTGTCTACAGATGGTGAATGTTGGAAGTGGTGCTTTCTGAGGCTCCTTACAGTTCTTGTTCATCAAGGGTAGAAAGTAAGGGAGACATGGTCAGATGTGCGCTAACTGTGTCTACAGATGGTGAATGTTGGAAATGGTGCTTTCTGAGGCTCCTTACAGTTCTTGTTCATCAAGGGTAGAAAGTAAGGGAGACATGGTCAGATGTGCGCTAACTGTGTCTACAGATGGTGAATGTTGGAAATGGTGCTTTCTGAGGCTCCTTACAGTTCTTGTTCATCAAGGGTAGAAAGTAAGGGAGACATGGTCAGATGTGCGCTAACTGTGTCTACAGATGGTGAATGTTGGAAATGGTGCTTTCTGAGGCTCCTTACAGTTCTTGTTCATCAAGGGTAGAAAGTAAGGGAGACATGGTCAGATGTGCGCTAACTGTGTCTACAAATGGTGAATGTTGGAAATGGTGCTTTCTGAGGCTCCTTACAGTTCTTGTTCATCAAGGGTAGAAAGTAAGGGAGACATGGTCAGATGTGCGCTAACTGTGTCTACAGATGGTGAATGTTGGAAATGGTGCTTTCTGAGGCTCCTTACAGTTCTTGTTCATCAAGGGTAGAAAGTAAGGGAGACATGGTCAGATGTGCGCTAACTGTGTCTACAGATGGTGAATGTTGGAAATGGTGCCTTCTGAGCTCCTTACTGTTCTCCTTCACCTAGGGTAGTGAGTAAGGTAGACGTGTACAGCTGTACGCTAACTATGTCTACAGATGGTGAATTTTGGAAATGGTGCTTTCTGAGGCTCCTTACAGTTCTTGTTCATCAAGGGTAGAAACTAAGGGAGACATGGTCAGATGTGCGCTAACTGTGTCTACAGATGGTGAATGTTGGAAATGGTGCTTTCTAAGGCTCCTTACAGTTCTTGTTCATCAAGGGTAGAAAGTAAGGGAGACATGGTCGGATGTGCGCTAACTGTGTCTACAGATGGTGAATGTTGGAAATGGTGTCTTCTGAGCTCTTTACTGTTCTCCTTCACCTAGGGTAGTGAGTAAGGTAGACGTGTACAGCTGTACGCTAACTATGTCTACAGATGGTGAATGTAGGAAATGGTGCTTTCTGAGGCTCCTTACAGTTCTTGTTCATCATGGGTAGAAAGTAAGGGAGACATGGTCAGATGTGCGCTAACTGTGTCTACAGATGGTGAATGTTGGAAATGGTGCTTTCTGAGGCTCCTTACAGTTCTTGTTCATCAAGGGTAGAAAGTAAGGGAGACGTGGTCAGATGTGCGCTAACTGTGTCTACAGATAGTGAATGTTGGAAATGGTGCATTCTGAGGCTCCTTACAGTTCTCGTTCATCAAGGGTAGAAAGAAAGGGAGACATGGTCAGATGTGCGCTAACTGTGTCTACAGATGGTGAATGTTGGAAATGGTGCCTTCTGAGCTCCTTACTGTTCTCCTTCACCTAGGGTAGTGAGGAAGGTAGACGTGTACAGCTGTACGCTAACTATGTCTACAGATGGTGAATGTTGGAAATGGTGCTTTCTGAGGCTCCTTACAGTTCTTGTTCATCAAGGGTAGAAAGTAAGGGAGACATGGGCAGATGTGCGCTAACTGTGTCTACAGATGGTGAATGTTGGAAATGGTGCTTTCTGAGGCTCCTTACAGTTCTTGTTCATCAAGGGTAGAAAGTAAGGGAGACATTGTCAGATGTGCGCTAACTGTGTCTACAGATAGTGAATGTTGGAAATGGTGCATTCTGAGGCTCCTTACAGTTCTCGTTCATCAAGGGTAGAAAGAAACGGAGACATGGTCAGATGTGCGCTAACTGTGTCTACAGATGGTGAATGTTGGAAATGGTGCCTTCTGAGCTCCTTACTGTTCTCCTTCACCTAGGGTAGTGAGGAAGGTAGACGTGTACAGCTGTACGCTAACTATGTCTACAGATGGTGAATGTTGGAAATGGTGCTTTCTGAGGCTCCTTACAGTTCTTGTTCATCAAGGGTAGAAAGTAAGGGAGACATGGGCAGATGTGCGCTAACTGTGTCTACAGATGGTGAATGTTGGAAATGGTGCTTTCTGAGGCTCCTTACAGTTCTTGTTCATCAAGGGTAGAAAGTAAGGGAGACATTGTCAGATGTGCGCTAACTGTGTCTACAGATAGTGAATGTTGGAAATGGTGCATTCTGAGGCTCCTTACAGTTCTCGTTCATCAAGGGTAGAAAGAAACGGAGACATGGTCAGATGTGCGCTAACTGTGTCTACAGATGGTGAATGTTGGAAATGGTGCCTTCTGAGCTCCTTACAGTTCTCCTTCACCTAGGGTAGTGAGTAAGGTAGACGTGTACAGCTGTACGGTAACTATATCTACAGGTAGTGAATGTTGGAAATGGTGCTTTCTGAGGCTCCTTACAGTTCTTGTTCATCAAGGGTAGAAAGTAAGGGAGAAATGGTCAGATGTGTGCTAACTGTGTCTACAGATGGTGAATGTTGGAAATGGTGCTTTCTGAGGCTCCTTACAGTTTTTGTTCATCAAGGGTAGAAAGTAAGGGAGACATGGTCAGATGTGCGCTAACTGTGTCTACAGATGGTGAATGTTGGAAATGGTGCTCTCTGAGGCTCCTTACAGTTCTTGTTCATCAAGGGTAGAAAGTAAGGGAGACATGGTCAGATGTGCCCTAACTGTGTCTACAGATGGTGAATGTTGGAAATGGTGACTTCTGAGCTCCTTACTGTTCTCCTTCACCCAGGGTAGTGAGTAAGGTAGACGTGTACAACTGTACGCTAACTATGTCTACAGATGGTGAATGTTGGAAATGGTGCTTTCTGAGGCTCCTTACAGTTCTTGTTCATCAAGGGTAGAAAGTAAGGGAGACATGGTCAGATGTGCGCTAACTGTGTCTACAGATGGTGAATGTTGGAAGTGGTGCTTTCTGAGGCTCCTTACAGTTCTTGTTCATCAAGGGTAGAAAGTAAGGGAGACATGGTCAGATGTGCGCTAACTGTGTCTACAGATGGTGAATGTTGGAAATGGTGCTTTCTGAGGCTCCTTACAGTTCTTGTTCATCAAGGGTAGAAAGTAAGGGAGACATGGTCAGATGTGCGCTAACTGTGTCTACAGATGGTAAATGTTGGAAATGGTGCTTTCTGAGGCTCCTTACAGTTCTTGTTCATCAAGGGTAGAAAGTAAGGGAGACATGGTCAGATGTGCGCTAACTGTGTCTACAGATGGTGAATGTTGGAAATGGTGCTTTCTGAGGCTCCTTACAGTTCTTGTTCATCAAGGGTAGAAACTAAGGGAGACATGGTCAGATGTGCGCTAACTGTGTCTACAGATGGTGAATGTTGGAAATGGTGCTTTCTAAGGCTCCTTACAGTTCTTGTTCATCAAGGGTAGAAAGTAAGGGAGACATGGTCGGATGTGCGCTAACTGTGTCTACAGATGGTGAATGTTGGAAATGGTGTCTTCTGAGCTCTTTACTGTTCTCCTTCACCTAGGGTAGTGAGTAAGGTAGACGTGTACAGCTGTACGCTAACTATGTCTACAGATGGTGAATGTAGGAAATGGTGCTTTCTGAGGCTCCTTACAGTTCTTGTTCAACAAGGGTAGAAAGTAAGGGAGACATGGTAAGATGTGCGCTAACTGTGTCTACAGATGGTGAATGTTGGAAATGGTGCCTTCTGAGCTCCTTACTGTTCTCCTTCACCTAGGGTAGTGAGGAAGGTAGACGTGTACAGCTGTACGCTAACTATGTCTACAGATGGTGAATGTTGGAAATGGTGCTTTCTGAGGCTCCTTACAGTTCTTGTTCATCAAGGGTAGAAAGTAAGGGAGACATGGTCAGATGTGCGCTAACTTTGTCGACAGATGGTGAATGTTGGAAATGGTGCTTTCTGAGGCTCCTTACAGTTCTTGTTCATCAGGGGTAGAAAGTAAGGCAGACATGGTCAGATGTGCGCTAACTGTGTCTACAGATGGTGAATGTTGGAAATGGTGCTTTCTGAGGCTCCTTACAGTTCTTGTTCATCAACGGTAGAAAACAAGGGAGACATGGTCAGATGTGCGCTAACTGTGTCTACAGATGGTGAATGTTGGAAATGGTGCTTTCTGAGGCTCCTTACAGTTCTTGTTCATCAAGGGTAGAAAGTAAGGGAGACATGGTCAGATGTGCGCTAACTGTGTCTACAGATGGTGAATGTTGGAAATGGTGCTTTCTGAGGCTCCTTACAGTTCTTGTTCATCAAGGGTAGAAAGTAAGGGAGACATGGTCAGATGTGCGCAAACTGTGTCTACAGATGGTGAATGTTGGAAATGGTGCTTTCTGAGGCTCCTTACAGTTCTTGTTCATCAAGGGTAGAAAGTAAGGGAGACATGGTCAGATGTGCGCTAACTGTGTCTACAGATGGTGAATGTTGGAAATGGTGCTTTCTGAGGCTCCTTACAGTTCTTGTTCATCAAGGGTAGAAAGTAAGGGAGACATGGTCAGATGTGCGCTAACTGTGTCTACAGATGGTGAATGTTGGAAATGGTGCCTTCTGAGCTCCTTACTGTTCTCCTTCACCTAGGGTAGTGAGTAAGGTAGACGTGTACAGGTTTACGCTAACTGTGTCTACAGATAGTGAATGTTGGAAATGGTGCTTTCTGAGGCTCCTTAGAGTTCTTGTTCATCAAGGGTAGAAAGTAAGGGAGACATGGTCAGATGTGCGCTAACTGTGTCTACAGATGGTGAATGTTGGAAATGGTGCTTTCTGAGGCTCCTTACAGTTCTTGTTCATCAAGGGTAGAAAGTAAGGGAGACATGGTCAGATGTGCGCTAACTGTGTCTACAGATGGTGAATGTTGGAAATGGTGCTTTCTGAGGCTCCTTACAGTTCTTGTTCATCAACGGTAGAAAACAAGGGAGACATGGTCAGATGTGCGCTAACTGTGTCTACAGATGGTGAATGTTGGAAATGGTGCTTTCTGAGGCTCCTTACAGTTCTTGTTCATCAAGGGTAGAAAGTAAGGGAGACATGGTCAGATGTGCGCTAACTGTGTCTACAGATGGTGAATGTTGGAAATGGTGCTTTCTGAGGCTCCTTACAGTTCTTGTTCATCAAGGGTAGAAAGTAAGGGAGACATGGTCAGATGTGCGCAAACTGTGTCTACAGATGGTGAATGTTGGAAATGGTGCTTTCTGAGGCTCCTTACAGTTCTTGTTCATCAAGGGCAGAAAGTAAGGGAGACATGGTCAGATGTGCGCTAACTGTGTCTACAGATGGTGAATGTTGGAAATGGTGCTTTCTGAGGCTCCTTACAGTACTTGTTCATCAAGGGTAGAAAGTAATGGAGACATGGTCAGATGTGCCCTAACTGTGTCTACAGATGGTGAATGTTGGAAATGGTGCCTTCTGAGCTCCTTACTGTTCTCCTTCACCTAGGGTAGTGAGTAAGGTAGACGTGTACAGGTTTACGCTAACTGTGTCTACAGATAGTGAATGTTGGAAATGGTGCTTTCTGAGGCTCCTTACAGTTCTTGTTCATCAAGGGTAGAAAGTAAGGGAGACATGGTCAGATGTGCGCTAACTGTGTCTACAGATGGTGAATGTTGGAAATGGTGCTTTCTGAGGCTCCTTACAGTTCTTGTTCATCAAGGGTAGAAAGTAAGGGAGACATGGTCGGATGTGCGCTAACTGTGTCTACAGATGGTGAATGTTGGAAATGGTGCCTTCTGAGCTCCTTACTGTTCTCCTTCACCTAGGGTAGTGAGTAAGGTAGACGTGTACAGCTGTACGCTAACTATGTCTACAGATGGTGAATGTAGGAAATGGTGCTTTCTGAGGCTCCTTACAGTTCTTGTTCAACAAGGGTAGAAAGTAAGGGAGACATGGTCAGATGTGCGCTAACTGTGTCTACAGATGGTGAATGTTGGAAATGGTGCCTTCTGAGCTCCTTACTGTTCTCCTTCACCTAGGGTAGTGAGGAAGGTAGACGTGTACAGCTGTACGCTAACTATGTCTACAGATGGTGAATGTTGGAAATGGTGCTTTCTGAGGCTCCTTACAGTACTTGTTCATCAAGGGTAGAAAATAAGGGAGACATGGTCAGATGTGCGCTAACTTTGTCTACAGATGGTGAATGTTGGAAATGGTGCTTTCTGAGGCTCCTTACAGTTCTTGTTCATCAAGGGTAGAAAGTAAGGGAGACATGGTCAGATGTGCGCTAACTGTGTCTACAGATGGTGAATGTTGGGAATGGTGCTTTCTGAGGCTCCTTACAGTTCTTGTTCATCAAGGGTAGAAAGTAAGGGAGACATGGTGAGATGTGCGCGAACTGTGTCTACAGATGGTGAATGTTGGAAATGGTGCTTTCTGAGGCTCCTTACAGTTCTTGTTCATCAAGGGTAGAAAGTAAGGGAGACATGGTCAGATGTGCGCTAACTGTGTCTACAGATAGTGAATGTTGGAAATGGTGCTATCTGAGGCTCCTTACAGTTCTTGTTCATCAAGGGTAGAAAGTAAGGGAGACATGGTTAGATGTGCGCTAACTGTGTCTACAGATGGTGGATGTTGGAAATGGTGCTTTCTGAGGCTCCTTACAGTTCTTGTTCATCAAGGGTAGAAAGTAAGGGAGACATGGTCAGATGTGCGCTAACTGTGTCTACAGATGGTGAATGTTGGAAATGGTGCCTTCTGAGCTCCTTACTGTTCTCCTTCACCTAGGGTAGTGAGTAAGGTAGACGTGTACAGCTGTACACTAACTATGTCTGCAGATGGTGAATGTTGGAAATGGTGCTTTCTGAGGCTCCTTACAGTTCTAGTTCATCAAGGGTGGAAAGTAAGGGAGACATGGTCAGATGTGCGCTAACTGTGTCTACAGATGGTGAATGTTGGGAATGGTGCTTTCTGAGGCTCCCTACAGTTCTTGATCATCAAGGGTAGACAGTAAGGGAGACATGGTCGGATGTGCGCTAACTGTGTCTACAGATGGTGAATGTTAAAAAAGGTGCCTTCTGAGCTCCTTACTGTTCTCTTTCACCTAGGGTAGTGAGTAAGGTAGACGTGTACAGCTGTACGCTAACTATGTCTACAGATGGTGAATGTAGGAAATGGTGCTTTCTGAGGCTCCTTACAGTTCTTGTTCAACAAGGGTAGAAAGTAAGGGAGACATGGTCAGATGTGCGCTAACTGTGTCTACAGATGGTGAATGTTGGAAATGGTGCTTTCTGAGGCTCCTTACAGTTCTTGTTCAACAAGGGTAGAAAGTAAGGGAGACATGGACAGATGTGCGCTAACTGTGTCTACAGATGGTGAATGTTGGAAATGGTGCTTTCTGAGGCTCCTTACAGTTCTTGTTCATCAAGGGTAGAAAGTAAGGGAGACGTGGTCAGATGTGCGCTAACTGTGTCTACAGATGGTGAATGTTGGAAATGGTGCTTTCTGAGGCTCCTTACAGTTCTTGTTCATCAAGGGTAGAAAGTAAGGGAGACATGGTCAGATGTGCGCTAACTGTGTCTACAGATAGTGAATGTTAAAAATGGTGCTTTCTGAGGCTCCTTACAGTTCTTGTTCATCAAGGGTAGAAAGTAAGGGAGACATGGTCAGATGTTGGCTAACTGTGTCTACAGATGGTGAATGTTGGAAATGGTGCTTTCTGAGGCTCCTTACAGTTCTTGTTCATCAGGGGTAGAAAGTAAAGGAGACATGGTCAGATGTGCGCTAACTGTGTCTACAGATAGTGAATGTTGGAAATGGTGCTTTCTGAGGCTCCTTACAGTTCTTGTTCATCAAGGGTAGAAAGTAAGGGAGACATGGTCAGATGTGCGCTAACTGAGTCTACAGATCGTGAATGTTGGAAATGGTGCTTTCTGAGGCTCGTTACAGTTCTTGTTCATCAAGGGTAGAAAGTAAGGGAGACATGGTCAGATGTGCGCTAACTGTGTCTACAGATGGTGAATGTTGGAAATGGTGCTTTCTGAGGCTCCTTACAGTTCTTGTTCATCAAGGGTAGAAAGTAAGGGAGACATGGTCAGATGTGCGCTAACTGTGTCTACAGATGGTGAATGTTGGAAATGGTGCTTTCTGAGGCTCCTTACAGTCCTTGTTCATCAAGTGTAGAAAGTAAGGGAGACATGGTCAGATGTGCGCTAACTGTGTCTACAGATGGTGAATGTTGGAAATGGTGCCTTCTGAGCTCCTTACTGTTCTCCTTCACCTAGGGTAGTGAGTAAGGTAGACGTGTACAGCTGTACGCTAACTATGTCTACAGATGGTGAATGTTGGAAATGGTGCTTTCTGAGGCTCCTTACAGTTCTTGTTCATCAAGGATAGAAAGTAAGGGAGACATGGTCAGATGTGCGCTAACTGTGTCTACAGATAGTGAATGTTGGAAATGGTGCTTTCTGAGGCTCCTTACAGTTCTTGCTCATCAAGGGTAGAAAGTAAGGGAGACATGGTCAGATGTGCGCTAACTGTGTCTACAGATGGTGAATGTTGGAAATGGTGCTTTCTGAGGCTGCTTACAGTTCTTGTTCATCAAGGGTAGAAAGTAAGGGAGACATGGTCAGATGTGCGCTAACTGTGTCTACAGATGGTGAATGTTGGAAATGGTGCTTTCTGAGGCTCCTTACAGTTCTTGTTCATCAAGGGTAGAAAGTAAGGGAGACATGGTCAGATGTGCGCTAACTGTGTCTACAGATGGTGAATGTTGGAAATGGTGCCTTCTGAGCTCCTAACTGTTCTCCTTCACCTAGGGTAGTGAGTAAGGTAGACGTGTACAGCTGTACGCTAACTATGTCTACAGATGGTGAATGTTGGAATTGGTGCTTTCTGAGGCTCCTTACAGTTCTTGTTCATCAGGGGTAGAAAGTAAGGGAGACATGGTCAGATGTGCGCTAACTGTGTCTACAGATGGTGAATGTGGAAATGGTGCTTTCTGAGGCTCCTTACAGTTCTTGTTCATCAAGGGTAGAAAGTAAGGAAGACATGGTCAGATGTGCGCTAACTGTGTCTACAGATGGTGAATGTTGGAAATGGTGCCTTCTGAGCTCCTTACTGTCTCCTTCACCTAGGGTAGTGAGTAAGGTAGACGTGTACAGCTGTACGCTAACTATGTCAACAGATGGTGAATGTTGGAAATGGTGCTTTCTGAGGCTCCTTACAGTTCTTGTTCATCAAGGGGTAGAATGTAAAGGAGACATGGTCAGATGTGCGCTAACTGTGTCTACAGATAGTGAATGTTGGAAATGGTGCTTTCTGAGGCTCCTTACAGTTCTTGTTCATCAAGGGTAGAAAGTAAGGGAGACATGGTCAGATGTGCGCTAACTGTGTCTACAGATCGTGAATGTTGGAAATAGTGCTTTCTGAGGCTCGTTACAGTTCTTGTTCATCAAGGGTAGAAAGTAAGGGAGACAT